>NC_091289.1:173646711-173706711 GCF_032444005.1 Ranitomeya imitator
TTCCTCTTCTTCTTCAGTGCAGCCTCCCCTCTGATTCTGTGCAGACTCCCCTCTAATTCTGTGCAGCCTCCCCTCTGATTCTGTGCAGCCTCCCATCTAATTCTGTGCAGCCTCCCCTCTGATTCTGTGCAGCCTCCCCTCTGATTCTGTGCAGCCTCCCCTCTGATTCTGTGCAGCCTCCCCTCTGATTCTGTGCAGCCTCCCCTCTGATTCTGTGCAGCCTCCCCTCTGATTCTGTGCAGCCTCTCCTCTAATTCTGTGCAGCCTCCTCTCTAATTCTGTGCAGCCTCCTCTCTAATTCTGTGCAGCCTCCCCTCTAATTCTGTGCAGCCTCCCCTCTAATTCTGTACAGCCTCCCCTCTAATTCTGTGCACCCCCTTCTTCTTCCTCTGCAATTTTCTCTCTCTCTTTTTCCTAATGTCTAGATCTTCTGCCCATGCAACAAGACTGACCCTGAGTCCAGACCTTTCTCCTGTCCTCCATTCCAACCCTCTCACAACCAACCTCCATCACAAGATGTCCTGCCATCCAGCCAGTCTCCCTTCTCTTCATACATAATCTCTCCTCTACAATATTCCTCCTTTCCTTAAATTTTCTGCCCTCTGATTAAGAACCTTCATATCATTTCCATCCTTTAAATAATTGTCACCCTCTTCTCTCCACTAGCTCCAAATGACGAGATCACCTTCTCAGGATCACCACATTCCCCTCCTCCAGCTCTCTATTCCTCTTTTCCTATATCTTCGGCCCAGTTCTAAAACTTTCCAGCTGTCTCCAACCCCCTCTAGATCCAGAGCACTGTCCTCCTGCATTCCCCTCTCATCATCATCCTTTCTAAGATTGTCATTATCCTTTTCTGCAGCATTGAATCAATATCTAAGCCCCCCAAACTAATGACTCACAGTCCACCCTCTATCACTATTCGGATCCTCCTGTAAATCGACTGTCAACTTGCCCAACCCTTCTATTCCACATCGAGTAGGAAGACGCCAGCAATGAATTGGGCGAATAGTCTGGAAATCTTGAAGCTGCCGTTGACCTTGAAGTGGGAGGCTGGACATACTGCCTATACATTGCATAATCCAGAGAAGCTGCTTGCGGCCTCCATAAACAGTTTTGGAGTGGTTTGAGTCAGTTTCCACTTTCACATGATGATGAATCCAGTCTCCAGTGCATTAGCCTCCAGAAACTAAGCAACATCCAGCAAGCACGTGTAAGTTTGACTGAATAAGACCTAGAGCCTAAGCCTCCATTCCAGAAAAAAAGAGGGCCAGTAGTCAAATTCCAAAATGATACAGAAGCCAGCAGCAACCAAAATTTGAGATTTTATATCCTGGAAGAAGCCATTCAAGACTGCATGAGAAGGAAAATGTCCAAGAATGATACCCAAGACGCTGCATGAACAGAAGATCCAGGCTGATGTCTGAAACATCCTTCGATGACCTCCAAGAGTCTCTACGGGCAGGTACCTAAAGCATTGGCACTATCCATTCACCCCGTTTTCATAGGATTATTGTTTCTTAGTATTTCCCCCAGTCTTCATATCGATCTCCTGTTCCTTATCCATACAGCCATGCATTCTTATGAGGAATAACCATGCACATTGCAATGCATGCCCCAACCACTGCCTCTTCATGCACATGCTACACTAACTGCTGTCACTGCACTACATGCTACACTAACTGCTGTCACTGCACTACATGCTACACTAACTGCTGTCACTGCACTACATGCTACACTAACTGCTGTCACTGCACTACATGCTACACTAACTGCTGTCACTGCACTACATGCTACACTAACTGCTGTCACTGCCCTACATGCTACACTAACTGCTGTCACTGCACTACATGCTACACTAACTGCTGTCACTGCACTACATGCTACACTAACTGCTGTCACTGCACTACATGCTACACTAACTGCTGTCACTGCACTACATGCTACACTAACTGCTGTCACTGCCCTACATGCTACACTAACTGCTGTCACTGCACTACATGCTACACTAACTGCTGTCACTGCACTACATGCTACACTAACTGCTGTCACTGCCCTACATGCTACACTAACTGCTGTCACTGCACTACATGCTACACTAACTGCTGTCACTGCACTACATGCTACACTAACTGCTGTCACTGCACTACATGCTACACTAACTGCTGTCACTGCACTACATGCTACACTAACTGCTGTCACTGCACTACATGCTACACTAACTGCTGTCACTGCACTACATGCTGCACTAACTGCTGTCACTGCACTACATGCTGCACTAACTGCTGTCACTGCACTACATGCTGCACTAACTGCTGTCACTGCACTACATGCTGCACTAACTGCTGTCACTGCACTACATGCTGCACTAACTGCTGTCACTGCACTACATGCTACACTAACTGCTGTCACTGCACTACATGCTACACTAACTGCTGTCACTGCACTACATGCTACACTAACTGCTGTCACTGCACTACATGCTACACTAACTGCTGTCACTGCACTACATGCTACACTAACTGCTGTCACTGCACTCTCCTTCATCCCATTGTATCTCTCACTCATCTCAATTACTCTCATTTTTGTTGCTGACCCCTCCCCCCTCATTTCACAGCATCCTCTTCCCTCCTGTCACTTTTTACTACAACTAATGTTGCAGCCACTAGCAATGTGCCCTTCTACTATTCAGATCCCTCTCCTGTCACACTCCTCTCCTGTCCCTGCACTGGCATTGTCTCTACCTTCTTTACCTACAATTTCACTGTCCCCAATTCCCCCTCCTATCTCTGCATTGTCCCTATTCTCCAATTGTCACGTTTCTCCCCTTTCTACTTTGCCATATGACCGCTCACCTTCTCTGTTCTGCTCTTCCTAGCTGTCACTGCACTCTCTTACTATAATGTCACAGCTCTTCTTTCCTCAGGAGATTGCTCTCCCCTCCAGGTCATAGATCAGCTCCTTCTCCTAAATCCCCCAGTCTCTGACTATTATCTCCCTACTCCTTTCTACGTCCTATAACTCCAGTCACTGCCCCATAACTGCATTCTTCTCTGTGTTTCCCTCATTCCGTCTTTGTAATCTGCCCCTCCAAACATTGTGACAACTAATTACACGCCTGTCACTGCACTCCCAGTGCTACAAAGGCCCGTGTTCTGCATCTCCCCCCCACTCACAACACTCATGTGACACCTCCTTCTGTCACCCCACTCTGCTCCAGGTCACATCTCCTCTCCTGTCACTGCATCCTCTCCTATGTCACATCTCCTCTCCTGTCACTGCATCCTCTCCTATGTCACATCTCCTCTCCTCTCACTGCATTCTCTCCTATGTCACATCTCCTCTCACTGCATTCTCTCCCATGTCACATCTCCTCTCACTGCATCCTCTCCTATGTCACATCTCCTGTCACTGCATTCTCTCCTATGTCACATCTCCTCTCACTGCATTCTCTCCTATGTCACATCTCCTCTCACTGCATTCTCTCCTATGTCACATCTCCTCTCACTGCATTCTCTCCTATGTCACATCTCCTCTCACTGCATTCTCTCCCATGTCACATCTCCTCTCACTGCATTCTCTCCTATGTCACATCTCCTCTCACTGCATCCTCTCCTATGTCACATCTCCTCTCCTCTCACTGCATTCTCTCCTATGTCACATCTCCTGTCACTGCATTCTCTCCTATGTCACATCTCCTCTCACTGCATTCTCTCCTATGTCACATCTCCTCTCACTGCATCCTCTCCTATGTCACATCTCCTGTCACTGCATTCTCTCCCATGTCACATCTCCTCTCACTGCATTCTCTCCCATGTCACATCTCCTCTCACTGCATCCTCTCCTATGTCACATCTCCTGTCACTGCATTTTCTTCTATGTCACATCTCCTCTCCTCTCACTGCATTCTCTCCTATGTCACATCTCCTCTCACTGCATTCTCTCCTATGTCACATCTCCTCTCACTGCATCCTCTCCTATGTCACATCTCCTCTCCTCTCACTGCATTCTCTTCTATGTCACATCTCCTCTCACTGCATTCTCTCCTATGTCACATCTCCTCTCACTGCATTCTCTTCTATGTCACATCTCCTCTCACTGCATTCTGTTCTATGTCACATCTCCTGTCACTGCATTCTCTCCCATGTCACATCTCCTGTCACTGCATTCTCTCCTATGTCACATCTCCTCTCACTGCATTCTCTCCTATGTCACATCTCCTCTCCTCTCACTGCATTCTCTCCTATGTCACATATCCTCTCACTGCATTCTCTCCTATGTCACATCTCCACTCATTGCACTGGATTATCTTCCATGTCACATCTCCTCTCCTGTCACTGCATTCTCTCCTATGTCACATCTCCTCTCACTGCATTCTCTCCTATGTCACATCTCCTCTCACTGCATTCTCTCCTATGTCACATCTCCTCTCACTGCATTCTCTCCTATGTCACATCTCCTCTCCTCTCACTGCATTCTCTCCTAAGTCACATCTCCTGTCACTGCATTCTCTTCTATGTCACATCTCCTCTCACTGCATTCTGTTCTATGTCACATCTCCTGTCACTGCATTCTCTCCCATGTCACATCTCCTGTCACTGCATTCTCTTCTATGTCACATCTCCTCTCACTGCATTCTCTCCTATGTCACATCTCCTCTCACTGCATTCTCTCCTATGTCACATCTCCTCTCACTGCATTCTCTCTCCTATGTCACATCTCCTCTCCTCTCACTGCATTCTCTCCTATGTCACATCTCCTCTCACTGCATTCTCTCCTATGTCACATCTCCTCTCATCTCACTGCATTCTCTCCTATGTTACATCTCCTCTCCTCTCACTGCATTCTCTCCTATGTCACATCTCCTCTCACTGCATTCTCTCCTATGTCACATCTCCTCTCCTCTCACTGCATTCTCTCCTATGTCACATCTCCTCTCACTGCATTCTCTCCTATGTCACATCTCCTCTCCTGTCACTGCATTCTCTCCTATGTCACATCTCCTCTCCTGTCACTGCATTCTCTCCTATGTCACTTCTCCTCTCTCCAGTCACTGCATTCTCTCCTATGTCACTTCTCCTCTCCTGTGCATTCTCCTCTGTCCACCCCGCACTCTCCCCGATGTCACAGCTCCTCTCCTGTCACTTCTCCTCTCTCTGCATTCTCTCCTATGTCACATCTCCTCTCACTGCATTCTCTCCTATGTCACATCTCCTCTCCTGTCACTGCATTCTCTCCTATGTCACATCTCCTCTCCTGTCACTGCATTCTCTCCTATGTCACTTCTCCTCTCTCCAGTCACTGCATTCTCTCCTATGTCACTTCTCCTCTCCTGTGCATTCTCCTCTGTCCACCCCGCACTCTCCCCGATGTCACAGCTCCTCTCCTGTCACTTCTCCTCTCACTGCATTCTCTCCTATGTCACGTCTCCTCTCCTGTCACTTCTCCTCTCTCCAGTCACTGCATTCTCTCCTATGTCACTTCTCCTCTCCTGTGCATTCTCCTCTGTCCACCCCGCACTCTCCCCGATGTCACAGCTCCTCTCCTGTCACTTCTCCTCTCTCTGCATTCTCTCCTATGTCACGTCTCCTTTCCTGTCACTTCTCCTCTCTCCAGTCACTGCATTCTCTCCTATGTCACTTCTCCTCTCCTGTGCATTCTCCTCTGTCCACCCCGCACTCTCCCCGATGTCACAGCTCCTCTCCTGTCACTGTCCTGCCATGCTCCCCCACCCTCCACACTCACACACCCTTCTCGCAGTGACAGCAGCACCCAACTTACTAGCAGTGCCTGCGCCCAGCTTGCTGTGCAGCTCTCCGCTTCCCCTCCCTCTCTCGTCTGCAGATCCTCTCCCCCTCCTCTAGCTCACTCGCTGCCGGGTTTTTTTCCTCTTCAGCTTTTTTTGAAAAGAAAAAAAAAAGAGCGCTCTCCCGAGACTCCGCCCCGACTCCGCCCCTTTCAACGGCACAAATTTAAGGAAGATCGAGACAGATCCTCTCCCGCAGCAATGAAACGTAAGTCCCAGCTATGGGAGACCCCGCACCCCCAAAATACGGACGGACAAGTAATGGAGACACGCAATTCTTCTAATACGTCTTTACTTAACCCCTTCCACTCCCACAGCCCCGCTGCTGGCCCCCGGGGAGGTGTGCGGCGTCACGCTCTATGGTAGCGTCCCCTTTAAAGGCTTCACCAGACTGTTACATAAGATTCAATGCGAACGTTCGAATCCTGCTACAATGTGATCTCCGCGCTGTCAGCGGCTACAGAGTAACAAGCCGGATTCCGGCGGCCAGACGTTCCATCAGAAGCGCTCCGCCCCCTGCTGGCCCAGTGCGGAACTGCACCTGCTGCCTGCCGGACTCCGCAGATCCGGACACGGCTCCAGCTCCAAAAATGGCGGCAGATGGACGGGAGATAATGTGCTGCACCGGGACACGGCTCGCAGAAATAAAGCACTCTGCAAAACCTATTCTTTTATGAGAAAGATTAATTCTGTTTTTTTTTTTTTTTATCCTAAAGCTATGACTTTTTTTTCCGTGATGGCAGCGAATCAGTTTTCGAGTACATATATATAACTTATTTATTATTTTGTATTAACTCCTTCAGAAGATAGCAGAAAAAAAACCAAAAACACATTTTTTAATGTATTTACATTTTGAATTATGCACAATTTATTATGTGTTGTAAATAGCATTAAATGGGATTTTCATTCATGTAAAGTCTTATATACTGCTAAGAAAAATAAAGGGAGCACTTAACAGAATATATCTCCAAGTAATAATAATAAATAATAATAATTTTATTTATATAGCGCCAACATATTCCGCAGCGCTTTACAAATTATAGAGGGGACTTGTACAGACAATAGACATTGCAGCATAAGGCAGCCGTCACACTATCAGTATTTGGTCAGTATTTTACATCAGTATTTGTAAGCCAAAACCAGGAGTGGGTGATAAATGCAGAAGTGGTGCATAGGTTTCTATTATACTTTTCCTCTAATTGTTCCACTCCTGGTTTTGGCTTCCAAATACTGATGTAAAATACTGACCAAATACTGACTGTGTGACGGCAGCCTGACAGTTCAAAATAGATACCAAGAGGAATGAGGGCCCTGCTGCTCGCAAGCTACAAACTATGAGGAAAAGGGGAGACACGAGAGGTGGATTCACAGAAGTAAATAAAACATTTGTGAAATCAAACTGTCCACTTAGGAAGCAACACTGATTGACAATCAATTTCACATGCTGTTGTGCAAATGGAATAGACAACAGATGGAAATTATTGGCAATTATCAAGACACCCTGAATAAAGGAGCGGTTCTGCAGGTGGGGACCACAGACCACATCTCAGTACCAATGCTTTCTGGCTGATGTTTTGGTCACTTTTGAATGTTGGTTGTGCTTTCATACTGGTGGTAGCATGAGAGGGACTCTACAACCCACACAAGTGGCTCAGGTAGTGCAGCTCATCCAGGATGGCACATCAATGCGGGCTGTGGCAAGAAGGTTTGCTGTGTCTGTCAGCGTAGTGTCTAGAGGCTGGAGGCACTACCAGGAGACAGGCCAGTACACTAGGAGACGTGGAGGGGGCCGTAGGAGGGCAACAACCCAGCAGCAGGACCGCTACCTCTGCCTTTGTGCAAGGAGGAACAGGAGGAGCACTGCTAGAGCCCTGCAAAATGACCTCCAGCAGGCCACAAATGTGCATGTGTCTGTACAAACGGTTAGAAACCGACTCCATGAGGATGGTCTGAGTGCCCAACGTCCACAGATGGGGGTTGTGCTCACAGCCCAACACCGTGCAGGATGCTTGGCATTTTCCACAGAACACCAGGATTGGCAAATTCGCCACTAGCACCCTGTGCTCTTCACAGATGAAAGCAGGTTCACACTGAGCATATGTGACAGATGTGACAGAGTCTGGAGACGCCATGGAGAGCGATCTGCTGCCTGCAACATCCTTCAGCATGACCAGTTTGGCAGTGGGGTGCCATTTCTTTGGAGGGCCACACAGCCCTCAATGTGCTCGCCAGAGGTAGCCTGACTGCTATTAGGTACGGAGATGAGATCCTCAGACCCCTTGTCAGACCATATGCTGGTGAAGTTGGCCCTGGGTTCCTCCTAATGCAGGACAATCCCAGACCTCACGTGGCTGGAGTGTGTCAGCAGTTCCTGCAAGATGAAGACATTGAAGCTATGGACTGGCCCGCCCGTTCCCCAGACCTGAATCCGATTTAACACATCTGGGACATCATGTCTCGCACCATCCACCAACATCCACCATGCACCACATACTGTCCAGGAGTTGGCAGATGCTTTAGTCCAGGTCTGGGAGGAGATCCCTTAGGAGACCATCCGCTGCCTCATCAGGAGCATGCCCAGGCATTGTAGGGAGGTCATACAGGCACGTGGAGGCCACACACACTGCTGAGCATCATTTCCTTGTCTTGAGGCATTTCCACTGAAGTTGGATCAGCCTGTAACTTAATTTTCCACTTTGATTTTGAGCATCATTCCAAATCCAGACCTCTGTGGGATATTAGTTGTGATTTACATTGATCATTTTTAGGTTTTATTGTTCTCAACACATTCCACTATGTAATGAATAAAGATTAACAACTGGAATATTTCATTCAGTGATATCTAGGATGTGGGATTTTAGTGTTCCCTTTATTTTTTTGAGCAGTGTAGTACTCACCCTCTTTAGGTCCAGCACCAGATCCTGCACCTGTCACTGTATTTTGGCTGCACTGGTGTCTGGTGATGTCATAAATACATTGCACATCACCGCTGCAGCCAATCACGTCTACACCGGCTATTGTTTGGGGAACACTTTTTTAAAAGTGGAAAAGCACTCTAATTTTATTCCATGAGTAGATCATATTGCAATACTAATATTTTTTATATATATATATTTTACTACTTTTGCATAAAAAATTACCTAAAGGGGTTGTTTGCTACTGGACAACACCATTCAAATGTCCCCATTTTTCTACATAAAATATTAAATAAAGCATACTTACCTCTCAAACCAATGCTTCTCCTCCACTTCCATAGGAATCTCATGACATAGCCTATCGTTATGTCATATGAGCACTTCAACCACTGGCAGACAGACAGAAGAGGGTCCCTGTGCAAGAACAGTATAGGTGCCATTTTGCAGTCGAATAGTTCATCGTAATGCACAATTCCACCTGCTTTGGAGGTAGTAGTGGCCCCCTTACCACCTGGGCCAGCCGATTGCACCAATGATATGACAGCCCCTGACTATAACCTATCAGTACCCGCTGCTCAGCTTCAGTCTTCACAGTTCCATAGGGGCATATGTCAGTTTTGTCAGAATTGTGAAGGCTGCAGCCCATCAGCGGCCACTGCACTAGGCTGCAGTGCTTAAGTGATATAAACAATGTCATGAGATCGCTGGGGAGCACAGTGGTCAGAGCAGAGTAGCAGCACTGGTTCAGGAGGTAAGTATGTTTTTTTTTTTTTTTAAATGTTTAAGCACTTTGGGGAGATTTAAAAGGGGTTGTGTGGGATTGGACAGGAAAAAACTTCCTGATCATTGTCAGCTTGACTGCTGTGACCCAAACTGGATGCAAGAACAGGGCTCTCAGGCTGGTTTCCTCACGTACCGGAGACACTGACTCACGTAGACACATTACAATGAATGTGTCTCTGTACATGTCAGTGTGTTTTCACGGACCGTGTGTCCATGTGCAAAACTCGGAGACATGTCAGTGTTCGTGGGAGCGCACGGATCACATGGACCCATTAAAGTCAATGGGTCCGTGTAAACACGTACGGCACACGGATGCTGTCCGTGTGCTTTTTTTTAAGTGATAGGGTTAAAATTGAAACAAGTTGTTTCAATACATGGACACGGGCACACGGACGATAAACACGTGCACACGGATAGCCTACGTGCACACACGGACACGGATAGCTTCGGGACCGTTTCTTCCGGTACCGGAAATATCTGGACATGTGCGACTGGCCTCACCTGAATGAAGCGGAGGTTAAGGCTATGGGCACACGTTCAAGATTTTTCGCATTTTTTTTGTGTTTTTTTTCAGCCGTTTTCCGCTAAAAAAAAAGCATACATAAGCATCCCATCATTTTTAATGCATTCCGCAATTTTTGTGCACATGCTGCATTTTTTTTTTCACAAAAAAAACGCACCGCTGTAAAAAACGCAGCATGTTCACTAATTTTGCGGATTTTTGCGCTTTTGCCGATAAAAAAGCGATAAAAAGGTGAAAAAAAAAGCATGTGGATTTCCTGCGGAAAAAACCTGGTTTTCTTCAGGAAAATTCTGCAGACTTTCCTGAACGTGTGCCCATAGCCTAAGCATCTGCACCTCGTCTCCATTCATTCTCTTCAGGACTGCCAGAAATACATGAGCACTGGACTTGTCTTTTTCCAACAGCTCCCTAGAGAATGAATGAAGCAAAGGGGCACATATTTTACCTCTGGTCCATTGAGACATGTTCTTGTGAGAGGTGGTTGTCCCAACGGTTGGACTTTGAGTGCAGGTGTCCTGAATTCAGCTATCAACTAGAGTTGAGCGAATTTGTTCGGATTCGGTTCCGAATACAATCGGCATTGAATATTGTTTTTGCAATATTCGTCGAATACAGCTGAATGTCATTAGAGTCAATGGGAGTAGAAATTACCGAATATGTTCGGAACCGATCATCAAACATACATTCGGCACGAATAGGGTACCGTACCAATATGGCACGAATATGGCAAATTCAGATTCAGCGACCAAATCCGAACAAATTCAATGCTACTTACCACCTCATATAAAACCACCTATTTTGTATACAAAATGCATTCGGACGTGACCCATATTGAAGTTTATGGATTCACAGCTACATGCGTCTTGACACCAGGTCATGTTAGGTCGTGTGTGGCAATGTTACCTCCCTGGTAATCTTTAGATGATATGTTCTAGTGCTAAATAGGGATCATTATGTTGGGTGACTCATACTGATGCCTAACCCTAGTCTGTGTCCTCTTTCAAAGAAGGCTTGTCACCAGGTCAAAAGTGGGATGTTTTTGTTCTTTCTGCTGCTTCCCTGAGAATTCTTTTATTTTTTTTAAATCCACCATACGGATGCAAAAATATGATCCTTCATATTTAGTGCTCATTTTTATGGTCCTTACTAAGGGTCAGTGCTGACAGAGTAATAATGGGGAGTAGCCTAAAGTCACGCCCCAGAGGATCCTGTGAGCCATGCCCCCATGTAAAGCCAATAAAAATTAGCACTACATAAAAAATCCCATATCCCTGGAATCATATGATGGATTTTTTTTTTTTTTTTAAAGAAAAAACAAACAACCCACCCTTCCCCCAGAATACTCAAGGGAACAGCGGGAATAAAATACATATTTTACAAATAGTGACTTTTGACCTTATCACAGGTCTGGTGTCAAATTTTCCACTCTATGAATATAATAGTTTCTATGCGGAATCAACTTGCTGTTCATATGTTCAAGTTTTTTTTAATGACTTTTAATAATTTCAGGTTTCTAAAAACACCAAGTGGTTAAAAGAAGTGACATCTATTCTTCTGACATTTTCCACTCGGAAGACGCTCTACACTTAAGAATACATGTCAAGAGAAAGCTCAAAAGATACCCCGAAGACATCTTTTGGAGCGGTTTTTCCATAATTTTTGCTTAAAGAAAAAATGCTAGCTGCTTCTTCATTATTCAATAGAGTAAAAATAAAAATAACAACTGAAAAACAACATTAAAAAAGACATAACAACAAACATGGGTAGTCCCTCAAAAACACTGCTGATGGCCAAAACTGTTGGAAAAATGCAAAGGAAATGACAGAAGAAAACAATACAAAAGACACTTTAGGAAAAAAAAGGGTTCCTGAGCCGTATTCTGCTTTACAACTTAGGCTGCCGTCACACTAGCAGTATTTGGTCAGTATTTTACATCAGTATTTGTAGCCAAAACCAGGAGTGGGTGATAAATGCAGAAGTGGGGCATATGTTTCTATTATACTTTTCCTCTATTTGTTCCACTCCTGGTTTTGGCTACAAATACTGATGTAAAATACTGACCAAATACTGCTAGTGTGACGGCAGCCTTAGGTAACGTTCACACTAGCGTTACGCTAATTTGCGTCGGGCGACGCAGCGGCGACGCATGCGTCATACGCCCCTATATTTAACATGGGGGACGCATGCGTTTTTTTTTGTTGCGTTGTGCGACGCATGCGTCTTTTTTGCCGCAAGCGTCGGACCAAGAAAACGCAACAAGTTGCATTTTTCTTGCGTCCGAATTTCGGCAAAAAACGACGCATGCGTCGCAAAACGCAGCATTTTTGCGTGCGTTTTGCCGCATTTTTGCGTGCGTTGTGCGTTGCGTCGCCGACGCAGCGGCGCACAACGCTAGTGTGAACGTAGCCTTAGAAGGTTTGCCTGAGTTTAAAACAAATTGTGTGCACATACTACACAGTTTTGTTTTTTTGCCTCCCCCCAAAAAAACATACTCCAATGCAGTTTTTGAGTCAAAATAAGAAATAGATCTGAAAGGGATGGTAAAAATAAAGGAATGATATATACTTTTCTTTCATGCTGGATCCACCACTGGCATGGCTCAAAAAACTGGATAAAAACCTACACCAAAAAGTGCATGTGTGCTTACAGCCTTACGTTGCTTTTGCACACAGCATTTTGGGGGAGTCAAACTCTCAAGATGCCTGAGAATTTGATGTCTGAAGGGATCATGACACACCAGGAACTACATAATTCCATTAATTTGTTACAATAGCTCTGCCTTTTCAATGAGTGTCTGTGCCTCTTAGGCTATGTGCACACAATGCGGATTTTGCCGCGGAGCCGCAGCGTTTCCGCAGCTGCGGGTCCGCAGAAGTTTCCTATGCGTTTACAGTTCAATGTAAACCTATGGGAAACAAAAAACGCTGTGCACATGCTGCGGAAACAACCGCGCGGAAACGCAGCGGTTTACATTCCGCAGCATGTCACTTCTTTCTGCAGATTCCGCAGCGGTTTTACATCTGCCCTTATGGAAAACTGCAGTTGTAAAAACGCGGTAAATCTGCTGTAAATCAGCAGCGGTTTTCCACTGTGGAATTATCAAATCTGCTGGAATCCGCTGCAGAAAAATCCGCAGTGGACCCAGAATACGTGTGCACATAGCCTTACAGCAGCTCACTTCCATGTCTTTGACAGGTTCATACATACATTACAAAGAATTATTTTTGCTGAATGAAAGTCTGTGGAGGCTACTGTGTCCCCTGCTAGCCTCGGAGCATTAACATCTTGAAGTAGACATCACAAGCAGCTGTAATCAATTAGGCTACGTTCACATTTGCGGTGCGTCGGGCGCAACCGCGGCGACGCATGCGTCATGCGCCCCTATATTTAACATGGGGGCGCATGGACATGCGTTGTCTTGCGTTTTGTGACGCATGCGTCTTTTTTGGCGCAAGCGTTAGGGCGCAGAGGACGCAGCAAGTTGCATTTTTTTGCGTCCAAAATCGGGCAAAAATGGACGCATGCGTCACAAAACAATGCGTTTTTGCATGCGTTGTGCGTTGCGTCGCCGACGCAACACACAACAACGCAAATGTGAACGTAGCCTTAGTGGCTGCCGACTGGCTGCAGTGGTCACTTAGGCCCCTTTAATCAGATGCTCATGTTCTGAGTCCAGCAGGGAAAACATTAGTGAATACAGAGGATGGCTTCTCGTCCAGGAGCTGAAAATAGGATTTTTTTTTTACCATAGTGTGCCCACTGACAATATATTTGAAAGTAGGGGAAAATCCCCTTAAAGCCTCTTTCACACGTTCAGTATTTTACGTCAGAATTATTAAGCCAAAACCAGGAGTGGAACAATCAGAGAAAAAGTATAATAGAAACCCGTCACCACTTCTGTATTTTTCACCCACTCCTGGTTTTGGCTTGATGTAAAATACTAAACAAATACCGATAGTGTGAACGTGGCCTAACAGGAGATCTCTGATTATATAATTCACTGATAAACAGTAAATTGTTTTGTGATAATATATATCAGCAAAAGATCATCTACAGGGATCGGACATAGACACAAATATATTTACACTTATTACTTTCACTGCAAGGGTCTATACTGTCCTATGGACAAGAGTATGGACCTAAACTAGTAGAAGCACGGGCCTACGCGAAGATTGGTGTGGAACTTATGACATATACTCGTCTGTATGTTCCATGTATTTGTCCTATGAATAATACTTCTCACATTTTGTATTCATATTAGCCCAGTTATGGGTTCATTTGCCTTTTAGCTTTATTTAATAAATAAAATGTTACATCTGTATGCTAAGAGAATGACCTGTAAGCCACAAATCTAAGCCAAAAGCCTCACATCTTTTCCAATATAAAACACATTTCATTTACTACCTTGGGCACACACCTCTGAAACCACTCCAGCTCTATTATGTGTTTTTGGTACATCAGTGCCTCGATCTGTACACAGAACTCTCCGTGCAGGCTCACTAGTGAATTTATATAACTGCTTCGCATGTGCATCTAGACTCCTGTTGGATGCATCCCACAATTGTATTTGACTTGGCAGCAGCCGCCTGGCACTGTTTGCTGCAGTTGAGTTTGCAGTCTGCTTTTATCGTTAAAGATGAGACAGGCTTTTTTTTTTTTAGCCCCCTGCTTGACCAGCTGATCCCACTCCCAGCACTCCCAGCAAATAGCTGTTTTTTTTCACTACTTTTAAAGGGGATTTGTCATCAGTTTTTATGATAATTGTATTAAAAAAAAGTTTGTTTGGTTTTAAAATTTTCCTTACAACTAAATCTTAAAAAAAATATTCTAATTTTCACACAGGCCACAGGGCGTAATACTATGTTCACACTTCCTGTTCTGTACAGATGACTTTTCAGCAGTCTCGTTATCCTCACAGACAGGATAACAATATAAGTGTAAGGTAATACCACTATAGCCAGGAAGATAACACAGAATTCACAATAGATGATGATGTTACAGCTCACCTTCCCCTCACTCCAACATGACCTTTGTCCAAATCAGAGCATGAATTGTAAGTACTTCTATAGTAAGGTCAGTCGACTGCTGCTAATGTCCATATGTCTGGTGAAAAGAACAGGAATATTAGGCCTAGTTTATAGTATGAAATTGAGAGACTTATGATTTTTTAAATACATTTTTATTTTATTTTCATATATTTTTATGTATTGAGAGACTTATGATTTTTTTTTATTTATATAGACGTGCACAAATAAACAAATAAATCATCGATTAAAAAAAATACATTTAACATAAAAATCTGGTTTAAACAATAGGTTGTTTTCTGATCATACATTCCCTTTAACCCCTTCATGACCCAGCCTATTTTGACCTTAAAGACCTTGCCGTTTTTTGCAATTCTGACCAGTGTCCCTTTATGAGGTAATAACTCAGGAACGCTTCAACGGATCCTAGCGGTTCTGAGACTGTTTTTTCGTGACATATTGGGCTTCATGTTAGTGGTAAATTTAGGTCAAATTCTGCGTTTATTTGTGATAAAAACGGAAATTTGGCGAAAATTTTGAAAATTTCGCAATTTTCACATTTTGAATTTTTATTCTGTTAAACCAGAGAGATATGTGACACAAAATAGTTAATAAATAACATTTCCCACATGTCTACTTAACATCAGCACAATTTTGGAAACAAAATTTTTTTTTGCTAGGAAGTTATAAGGGTTAAAATTTGACCAGCGATTTCTCATTTTTACAACGAAATTTACAAAACCATTTTTTTTAGGGACCACCTCACATTTGAAGTCAGTTTGAGGGGTCTATATGGCTGAAAATACCCAAATGTGACACCATTCTAAAAACTGCACCCCTCAAGGTGCACAAAACCACATTCAAGAAGTTTATTAACCCTTCAGGTGCTTCACAGCAGCAGAAGCAACATGGAAGGAAAAAATGAACATTTAACTTTTTAGTCACAAAAATTATCTTTTAGCAACAATTTTTTTATTTTCCCAATGGTAAAAGGAGAAACTGAACCACGAAAGTTGTTGTCCAATTTGTCCTGAGTACGCTGATACCTCATATGTGGGGGTAAACCACTGTTTGGGCGCACGGCAGGGCTTGGAAGGGAAGGAGCGCCATTTGACTTTTTGAATGAAAAATTGGCTGCACTCTTTAGCGGACACCATGTCACGTTTGGAGAGCCCCCGTGTGCCTAAAAATTGGAGCTCCCCCACAAGTGACCCCATTTTGGAAACTAGACACCCCAAGGAAATTATATAGATGCATAGTGAGCACTTTGAACCCCCAGGTGCTTCACAAATTGATCCGTAAAAATGAAAAAGTACTTTTTTTTCACAAAAAAATTCTTTTAGCCTCAATTTTTTAATTTTCACATGGGCAATAGGATAAAATGGATCCTAAAATTTGTTGGGCAATTTCTCCTGAGTACACCAATACCTCACATGTGGGGGTAAACCACTGTTTGGGCACATGGTAAGGCTCGGAAGGGAAGGAGCGCCATTTGACTTTTTGAATGAAAAATTATCTCCATTGTTAGCGGACACCATGTCGCGTTTGGAGAGCCCCTGTGTGCCTAAACATTGGAGCTCCCCCACAAGTGACACCATTTTGGAAACTAGACCCCCCAAGGAACTTATCTAGATGCATATTGAGCACTTTAAACCCCCAGGTGCTTCACAGAAGTTTATAACGCAGAGCCATGAAAATAAAAAATAATTTTTCTTTCCTCAAAAATGATTTTTTAGCCTGGAATTTCCTATTTTGCCAAGGGTAATAGGAGAAATTGGACCCCAAATGTTGTTGTCCAGTTTGTCCTGAGTACGCAGATACCCCATATGTGGGGGTAAACCACTGTTTGGGCACACGGCAGGGCTCGGAAGGGAAGGCACGCCATTTGGCTTTTTAAATGGAAAATTAGCTCCAATCATTAGCGGACACCATGTCACGTTTGGAGAGCCCCTGTGTGCCTAAACATTGGAGATCCCACAGAAATGACACCATTTTGGAAACTAGACCCCCAAAGGAACTAATCTAGATGTGTGGTGAGGACTTTGAACCCCCAAGTGCTTCACAGAAGTTTATAACGCAGAGCCATGAAAATTAAAAAAAAAATTATTTTCTCAAAAATGATCTTTTAGCCTGCAATTTTTTATTTTCCCAAGGGTAACAGGAGAAATTTGACCCCAAAAGTTGTTGTCCAGTTTCTCCTGAGTACGCTGATACCCCATATGTGGGGGTAAACCACTGTTTGGGCACATGCCGGGGCTCGGAAGTGAAGTAGTGACGTTTTGAAATGCAGACTTTGATGGAATGCTCTGTGGGCGTCACGTTGCGTTTGCAGAGCCCCTGATGTGGCTTAACAGTAGAAACCCCCCACAAATTACCCCATTTTGGAAACTAGACCCCGAAAGGAACTTATCTAGATTTGTGGTGAGCTGTTGTGAATTCTGTGGCTGAGTTCACTTCTGTGGTCACAAGTGGTATTGCAGTCTCTGGGCTTCCTCCCTCAGGTGTTTTGGTGAGCTCGTTGGCTGCCTTGCTATTTAGCTCCACCTGAGTCTGTCTTCCTTGCTCCTTGTCAATGTTCCAGTGTTGGATCTGAGCTACTGCATCTTTCCTTGGGCCTGCTGCTCTGCTAGATAAGTGCTTCTAGTTTGTTTTCTGTTTTTTCTGTCCAGCTTGTTATTATCTTTTGCTGGAAGCTCTGAGAAGCAAAGGGGTGCACCGCCGTGCTGTTAGTTCGGCACGGTGGGTCTTTTTGCCCCTTTGCGTGGTTTTCGTTTTAGGGTTTTTTGTAGACTGCATAGTTCTCTTTGCTATCCTCGCTCTGTCTAGAATATCGGGCCTCACTTTGCTGAATCTATTTCATTCCTACGTTTGTCTTTTCATCTTGCTAACAGTCATTATATGTGGGGGCTGCCTATTCCTTTGGGGTATTTCTCTGAGGTAAGTCAGGCTTGTATTTCTATCTTCAGGCTAGTCAGCTCCTCAGGCAGTGCCGAGTTGCATAGGTAGTTGATAGGCGCAATCCACTGCTACTTCCAGTTGTGTGAGGATAGATCAGGTACTGCAGTCTACAGAGATTCCACGTCTCAGAGTTCGTCCTATTGTTTTGGGTTATTGCCAGATCTCTGTATGTGCGCTGATTACTGCACGCTGTGTTGCCTGATTGCCAGCCATAACAGTACAAGGAGCCATTCAATGATTTCCAATAGAGGGAAAAAAGAAATCCTGACATCATTTTTTTTTCTTAGCTCTGTCTTCAGTCTTTTTTTTCCCCTAGACATTAGAGTGCTTCAGGACACAGCTGTGGACATGGATATTCAGGCTCTGTGCTCCTCAATGGATAATCTCGTTGTAAATGTACAAAAGATTCAAGATACTATTGATCAGAAATCGATGCTAGAACCAAGAATTCCGATTCCTGATTTGTTTTTTGGTGACAGAACTAAGTTCCTGAGCTTCAGAAATAATTGTAAGCTATTTTTGGCCTTGAAACCTCATTCTTCTGGTAATCCTATTCAACAGGTTTTGATTATTATTTCTTTTTTGCGCGGCGACCCACAGGACTGGGCGTTTTCTCTTGCACCAGGAGATTCTGCATTGAGTAATGTTGATGCATTTTTCCAGGCGCTGGGATTGCTTTACGATGAGCCTAATTCAGTGGATCAAGCTGAGAAAAATCTGCTGGCTTTATGCCAGGGTCAGGATGATGTAGAAGTATATTGTCAGAAATTTAGAAAATGGTCAGTACTCACTCTGTGGAATGAATCTGCACTAGCGGCTTTGTTCAGAAAGGGTCTCTCTGAAGCTCTTAAGGATGTAATGGTGGGATTTCCTATGCCTGCTGGTTTGAATGAGTCTATGTCCTTGGCCATTCAGATCGGTCGTCGCTTGCGCGAGCGTAAATCTGTGCACCATCTGGCGGTATTGTCTGAGAGTAAGCCTGAGCCTATGCAGTGCGACAGGACTATGACTAAAGTAGAACGGCACGAACACAGACGTCTGAACAGACTGTGTTTCTATTGTGGTGATTCTACTCATGCTATTTCTAATTGTCCTAAACGCACTAGGCGGTTCGATAGCTCTGCCGTTATTGGTACTGTACAGTCCAAATTCCTTTTGTCCATTACCTTAATGTGCTCTTTGTCATCATATTCTGTCATGGCGTTTGTGGATTCAGGCGCTGCCCTGAATCTGATGGATTTGGATTATGCTAAACGTTGTGGATTTTTCTTGGAGCCTTTGCGGTGTCCTATTCCGTTGAGAGGAATTGATGCTACACCTCTGGCCAAGAATAAGCCTCAGTACTGGGCCCAGCTGACCATGTGCATGGCTCCTGCACATCAGGAAGTTATTCGCTTTCTGGTGCTGCATAATCTGCATGATGTGGTCGTGTTGGGGTTGCCATGGCTACAAACCCATAATCCAGTATTGGATTGGAACTCTATGTCGGTAACCAGCTGGGGTTGTCAGGGAGTACATGGTGATGTTCCATTTTTGTCTATTTCGTCATCCATTCCTTCTGACATCCCAGAGTTCTTGTCGGACTTTCAGGATGTATTTGAAGAGTCCAAGTCTGATGCCCTACCTCCGCATAGGAATTGTGATTGTGCTATCGATTTGATTCCTGGTAGTAAATTCCCTAAGGGTCGTTTATTTAATTTGTCCGTACCTGAACACACCGCTATGCGCAGTTATGTGAAGGAGTCCCTGGAGAAGGGACATATTCGCCCATCGTCGTCACCATTGGGAGCAGGGTTCTTTTTTGTAGCCAAGAAGGATGGTTCGCTAAGACCGTGTATTGATTACCGCCTTCTTAATAAGATCACTGTTAAGTTTCAGTATCCCTTGCCATTGATTTCTGACTTGTTTGCTCGGATTAAGGGGGCTAGTTGGTTTACTAAGATTGATCTTCGTGGTGCGTATAATCTGGTGAGAATCAGGCAGGGAGATGAATGGAAAACGGCATTTAATACGCCCGAGGGTCATTTTGAGTATCTGGTGATGCCGTTCGGACTTGCCAATGCTCCATCTGTTTTTCAGTCTTTTATGCATGACATTTTCCGTGAGTATCTGGATAAATTCTTGATTGTTTACTTGGATGACATTTTGATCTTCTCAGATGATTGGGAGTCTCATGTGAAGCAAGTCAGAATGGTTTTCCAGGTACTGCGTGCTAATTCCTTGTTCGTGAAGGGATCAAAGTGTCTCTTCGGTGTGCAGAAAGTTTCATTTTTGGGGTTCATCTTTTCCCCTTCTACTATCGAGATGGATCCGGTTAAGGTTCAGGCCATCCAGGATTGGACTCAGCCGACATCTCTAAAAAGTTTGCAGAAATTCCTGGGCTTTGCTAATTTTTATCGTCGCTTCATCTGTAATTTTTCTAGCATTGCCAGACCATTGACCGATTTGACCAAGAAGG
The DNA here is from genome assembly GCF_032444005.1 of Ranitomeya imitator. Classification (NCBI taxonomy): domain Eukaryota; kingdom Metazoa; phylum Chordata; class Amphibia; order Anura; family Dendrobatidae; genus Ranitomeya; species Ranitomeya imitator. The sequence continues at coordinate 173,667,179 of NC_091289.1, forward strand.
GTGCTGATTTGGTTAATTGGTCTTCTGCTGCCGTGGAAGCTTTTCAGGAGTTGAAGCGTCGTTTTTGCTGTGCCCCTGTGTTGTGTCAACCTGATGTTTCTCTTCCGTTCCAGGTCGAGGTTGATGCTTCTGAGATTGGTGCAGGGGCGGTTTTGTCACAGAGAGGTTCTGGTTGCTCAGTGTTCAAACCATGTGCTTTCTTTTCCAGGAAATTTTCTGCTGCTGAGCGTAATTATGATGTGGGCAACCGAGAGTTGCTGGCCATGAAGTGGGCATTCGAGGAGTGGCGTCATTGGCTTGAGGGTGCTAAGCATCGCGTGGTGGTTTTGACTGATCATAAGAACCTTACTTATCTTGAGTCTGCCAAGCGCTTGAATCCTAGACAGGCCCGTTGGTCGTTATTTTTTGCTCGTTTTGATTTTGTGATTTCATACCTTCCGGGCTCTAAAAATGTGAAGGCGGATGCTCTGTCTAGGAGTTTTGTGCCCGACTCTCCGGGGTTATCTGAGCCGGCGAGTATTCTCAAGGAAGGAGTCATTGTGTCTGCCATCTCCCCTGATTTGCGGAGAGTGTTGCAGAAATTTCAGGCTAATAAACCTGATCGTTGTCCGGCCGAGAAACTGTTCGTCCCTGATAGGTGGACTAGTAAAGTTATCTCTGAACTTCATTGTTCGGTGCTGGCCGGTCATCCAGGAATCTTTGGTACCAGGGAGTTGGTTGCTAGATCCTTCTGGTGGCCATCTCTGTCACGGGATGTGCGTGCTTTTGTGCAGTCCTGTGGAATTTGTGCTAGGGCTAAGCCCTGCTGTTCACGTGCCAGTGGGTTGCTTTTGCCCTTGCCGGTCCCGAAGAGGCCTTGGACACATATTTCGATGGATTTCATTTCTGACCTTCCCGTTTCTCAAAAGATGTCTGTCATTTGGGTGGTCTGTGATCGCTTTTCTAAAATGGTCCATCTGGTGCCCTTGGTTAAATTGCCTTCCTCCTCTGATTTGGTGCCTTTGTTCTTCCAGCATGTGGTTCGTTTACATGGCATTCCTGAGAATATTGTTTCTGACAGAGGTTCCCAGTTTGTCTCGAGGTTCTGGCGAGCCTTTTGTGGTAGGATGGGTATTGACCTATCTTTTTCCTCGGCCTTCCATCCTCAGACTAATGGCCAGACCGAACGAACCAATCAGACCTTGGAAACATATCTGAGATGTTTTGTTTCCGCTGACCAGGATGATTGGGTGTCATTTTTGCCGTTGGCTGAGTTCGCCCTTAATAATCGGGCCAGCTCGGCTACCTTGGTCTCTCCATTTTTCTGCAATTCTGGGTTCCATCCTCGTTTCTCTTCAGGACAGGTTGAGTCTTCGGACTGTCCTGGTGTGGATTATGTGGTGGACAGGTTGCAGCAGATCTGGACTCAGGTAGTGGACAATTTGACCTTGTCCCAGGAGAAGGCTCAGCTTTTCGCTAATCGCAGACGCCGTGTGGGACCCCGACTTCGTGTTGGGGATCTGGTTTGGTTATCTTCTCGTCATATACCTATGAAGGTTTCCTCTCCTAAATTTAAACCTCGTTTTATTGGTCCGTATAGGATTTCTGAGATTCTCAATCCGGTGTCTTTTCGTCTGACCCTCCCAGACTCCTTTTCCATACATAATGTATTCCATAGGTCGTTGTTGAGGAGATACGTGGCACCTATGGTTCCATCTGTGGAGCCTCCTGCCCCTGTTTTGGTGGAGGGGGAATTGGAGTATATTGTGGAGAAGATTTTGGATTCTCGTGTCTCTAGACGGAAACTCCAGTATCTGGTCAAATGGAAGGGTTATGCTCAGGAAGATAATTCCTGGGTTTTTGCCTCTGATGTCCATGCCCCAGATCTTGTTCGTGCCTTTCATGTTGCTCATCCTGGTCGGCCTGGGGGTTCTGGTGAGGGTTCGGTGACCCCTCCTCAAGGGGGGGGTACTGTTGTGAATTCTGTGGCTGAGTTCACTTCTGTGGTCACAAGTGGTATTGCAGTCTCTGGGCTTCCTCCCTCAGGTGTTTTGGTGAGCTCGTTGGCTGCCTTGCTATTTAGCTCCACCTGAGTCTGTCTTCCTTGCTCCTTGTCAATGTTCCAGTGTTGGATCTGAGCTACTGCATCTTTCCTTGGGCCTGCTGCTCTGCTAGATAAGTGCTTCTAGTTTGTTTTCTGTTTTTTCTGTCCAGCTTGTTATTATCTTTTGCTGGAAGCTCTGAGAAGCAAAGGGGTGCACCGCCGTGCTGTTAGTTCGGCACGGTGGGTCTTTTTGCCCCTTTGCGTGGTTTTCGTTTTAGGGTTTTTTGTAGACTGCATAGTTCTCTTTGCTATCCTCGCTCTGTCTAGAATATCGGGCCTCACTTTGCTGAATCTATTTCATTCCTACGTTTGTCTTTTCATCTTGCTAACAGTCATTATATGTGGGGGCTGCCTATTCCTTTGGGGTATTTCTCTGAGGTAAGTCAGGCTTGTATTTCTATCTTCAGGCTAGTCAGCTCCTCAGGCAGTGCCGAGTTGCATAGGTAGTTGATAGGCGCAATCCACTGCTGCTTCCAGTTGTGTGAGGATAGATCAGGTACTGCAGTCTACAGAGATTCCACGTCTCAGAGTTCGTCCTATTGTTTTGGGTTATTGCCAGATCTCTGTATGTGCGCTGATTACTGCACGCTGTGTTGCCTGATTGCCAGCCATAACAGTGAGCACTTTGAACCCCCAAGTGCTTCACAGAAGTTTATAATGCAGAACCGTGAAAATAATAAATACCTTTTCTTTCCTCAAAAATAATTATTTAGCCCAGAATTTTTTAATTTTCCCAAGGGTAACAGGAGAAATTTGACCCCAATATTTGTTGTCCAGTTTCTCCTGAGTACGGTGATCCCCAATATGTGGGGGTAAACTACTGTTTGGGCACATGCCGGGGCTCGGAATTGAAGTAGTGACGTTTTGAAATGCAGACTTTGATGGAATGCTCTGCGGGCATCACGTTGCGTTTGCAGAGCCCCTGATGTGGCTAAACAGTAGAAACCCCCCACAAGTGACCCTATTTTGGAAACTAGACCCCAAAAGGAACTTATCTAGATGTGCGGTGAGCACTTTGAACCCCCAAGTGCTTCATAGAAGTTTATAATGCAGAGCCGTGAAAATAATAAATACGTTTTCTTTCCTCAAAAATAATTATTTAGCCCAGAATTTTTTATTTTCCCAAGGGTTGCAGGAGAAATTGGACCCCAAAAGTTGTTGTCCAGTTTTTCCTGAGTACGCTGATACCCCATGTGTGGAGGTAAACCACTGTTTGGGCACACGTCGGGGCTCAGAAGGGAAGTAGTGACTTTTGAAATGCAGACTTTGATGGAATGGTCTGCGGGCGTCACGTTGCATTTGCAGAGCCCCTGGTGTGCCTAAACAGTAGAAACCCCCCACAAGTGACCCCATTTTAGAAACTAGACCCCCCAAGGAACTTATCTAGATATGTGGTGAGCACTTTGAACCCCCAAGTGCTTCACAGACGTTTACAACGCAGAGCCGTGAAAATAAAAAATCATTTTTCTTTCCTCAAAAATGATGTTTTAGCAAGCAATTTTTTATTTTCACAAGGGTAACAGGAAAAATTGGACCCCAGTAATTGTTGCGCAGTTTATCCTGAGTATGCTGGTACCCCATATGTGGGGGTAAACCACTGTTTGGGCACACGTCGGGGCTCGGAATTGAGGGAGCACCATTTGACTTTTTGAATACGAGATTGGCTGGAATCAATGGTGGCGCCATGTTGCGTTTGGAGACCCCTGATGTGCCTAAACAGTGGTAACCCCTCAATTCTACCTCCAACACTAACCCCCCCCCACACCCCTAACCCTAATCCCAACTGTAGCCATAACCCTAATCACAACCCTAACCATAACCCTAATTCCAACCCTAACCCTAAGGCTATGTGCCCACGTTGCGGATTCGTGTGAGATTTTTCAGCATGATTTTTGAAAAATCCGCGGGTAAAAGGCACTGCGTTTTACCTGCAGATTTATCGCGGATTTCCAATGTTTTTTGTGCGGATTTCACCTGTGGATTCCTATTGAGGAACAGGTGTAAAACGCTGCGGAATCCGCACAAAGAATTGACATGCTACGGAAAATACAACGCAGCGTTTCCGCGCGGTATTTTCCGCACCATGGGCACAGCGGATTTGGTTTTCCATATGTTTACAAGGTACTGTAAACCTGATGGAACACTGCTGCGAATCCGCAGCGGCCAATCCGCTGCGGATCCGCAGCCAAATCCGCACCGTGTGCACATAGCCTAATTCTAAAGGTATGTGCACACGCTGCGGAAAACAGTTCAATGTAAACATATGGAAAACAAAAATCGCTGTACACATGCTGCGGAAAAACTGCACGGAAACGCAGCGGTTTACATTCCGCAGCGTGTCACTTCTTTCTGCGGATTCCGCAGCGGTTTTACAACTGCTCAAATAGAAAATCGCAGTTGTAAAACCGCAGTGAAATGCGCAGAAAAAACGCGGTAAATCCGCGATAAATCCACAGCGGTTTAGCACTGCCCATTTATCAAATCCGCAGCGGAAAAATCCACAGAGGAACAGAATACGTGTGCACATACCGAAACCCTATCCCTAGCCCTAGCCCTAACCCTACCCCTAACCCTACCCCTACCCCTAACCCTTCCCCTAACCCTAACCCTAACCCTATTCTAACATTAGTGGAAAAAAAAAAAATTCTTTATTTTTTTTATTGTCCTTACCTATGGGGGTGACAAAGGGGGGGGGGTCATTTATTATTTTTTTTATTTTGATCACTGAGATAGGTTATATCTCAGTGATCAAAATGCACTTTGGAACGAATCTGCCGGCCGGCAGATTCGGCGGGCGCACTGCGCATGCGCCCGCCATTTTGGAAGATGGCGGCGCCCAGGGAGAAGACGGACGGACCCCGGCAGGATCGGTAAGTATGATGGGGTGGGGGGGAGCATGGGGGTGGGATCGGAGCATGGGGGGGTGGATCGGAGCGCGGGAGGGGTGGAACGGAGCACGGGGGGGTGGAACAGAGCACGGGGGGTGGAATGGAGGACGGGGGGGTGGATCGGAGTGCAGGGGGGGTGATTGGAGCACGGGGGGGTGATTGGAGCACGGGGGGAGCGGACAGGAGGACGGAGGGGAGCCGGAGCAGTGTACCGGACAGATCGGGGGGCTGGGGGGGCGATCGGTGGGGTGGGGTGGGGGCACATTAGTGTTTCCAGCCATAGCCGATGATATTGCAGCATCGGCCATGGCTGGATTGTAATATTTCACCAGTTATAATAGGTGAAATATTACAAATCGCTCTGATTGGCAGTTTCACTTTCAACAGCCAATCAGAGCGATCGTAGCCACAGGGGGGTGAAGCCACCCCCCCTGGGCTAAACTACCACTCCCCCTGTCCCTGCAGATCGGGTGAAATGGGAGTTAACCCTTTCACCCGATCTGCAGGGACGCGATCTTTCCAGGACGCCACATAGGCGTCATGGGTCGGATTGGCACCGACTTTCATGACGCCTACGTGGCGTCAAAGGTCGGGAAAGGGTTAAACTAGAATGCATAAGTAGAGGGCCGTAAGATCTGGCATCACTCTAGAAAGAGCCTCACCAAATAATGTTCACGATTTAAAAGCATCAATATTATTATTATTGAATATATCAAAAGTACATGTGATTAGTGATTATATTAAAGAGAACCTGTCATCAGGATTTTATACCCCCTCAACTAATGGCATGTATATATATATATAAAGTTAATTTAATGTTGATTAAATCATCACATTTCTTGTACAAATTAATTTAGCTGTTTTAGAGAAATCCATAGGTGAAATTGTATGCAAGTGCAATGGGTGGGCACTGCACTTACAACTCTCCCTATTCCCCACCCCCCGCCTCTGATAGGTCACTCATGATTCAGTGATCTGTCAGTCAGACACAGGAGGCAGGCAGTGGGTGGGGAATAGGGAGAAAAGCAGGAGAGCTGTAAGTGCAGCGCCCGCCCACTGCACTTGCAACTCATTAGCATAACATTTCAACTATAAATTTCTCTAAATCAGCAAAACGGATTTGGACAAGAAAAGTGAGGATTTACTCAGCATGAAATCCCCTTTACATACAAGTCATTAGTTTGGGGTATATAATCCTGATGACGGGTTCTCTTTAAATATAGGAAAGTACCGTACATTTTATTTTGCATTCCCGTTATGTATGACTATTTTTTTATGTACCAGTACTCCACAGTGGTAAAAATAAATATATAACACTTTTAGGCTATATGGACATGGAGGTTTTTTAGGTGATCAAAAACGATGAGTTTCTCAAGTGGAAACCGCTTAAGAAAATGCTCCTCCGGTTTGTGAGCACAATATGTCTTTCAAGGGGCTGCGCTGCTTAATCCACCTGAAAACGCTCTAAATAAACACTCATAAGAATGAACGTATCCATTGCTATCGCTGGTCATATGTTCAGTCTTTTGAGCATCTTTTAACCATTTCATAAGTCCAAAGATGCAAATTGGTTAAAAGAAGTGACCTGAGCATTCCTCTGGTGGCTTGGAAGTGGCTCTCTGGTTTATACAATAAAAGTAGCAAAAATGATCATCGGCCAAAAACATTACAAAAAGCGCTTAACAAATGACCAAAAAAGATGTATAAAAAGACGCTGCAGGGCAAAACATTGGCAGGATCGCATTCATCTAAATAAGGTTGTATGCACATGCCCATAAGAGGAGGTTTTTTTGCAATTTTTGTTTTGTTTCCTGTAGTGGATTTGAAACCTTTTTGAAGCCTTTCGATTGGACAGTGCCCAGTTTATAGCAGATTTCATCATGAGCTGCTTCAAATAAGTGTCATGCTCTGTCTTTTTACACTCCAAGCGTGCTTCAAAACTTGAACTGAAAAATATTCAAAACACTAAACATACGACCAGCAAAGTTTTTACAATAAAAATTAATAGGAATATACTTTCAAGTGATTTTTTTGAGCAGAGACTTTTAGGAAGGGGTTCAGCACCTGGGATTGTTTCCATCCATGTTGCCGTCCATGACGGTCACTGTAATCCTACCGATTACGCCAAATGTAATTTGAGGAGTGTGACAGCTGTTTAGACCAATGATGGGTAAGCAGCCATGATCTTTTCAGGATCGTGTTTGGCTTCTTTCACACTTCCGTCTTCCAAATCTGCACAGGATCCGTCAAGACGTTGAAATGACGGATCCTGGGCAGATTACGTGTGCACTGGGCCCGTCTTTCTGACGGACCCGTCGAGGCTATGTGCACCTGTTGTGTATGTGTCATACACAACACAAACCAGGATAAAAATTTTTTTAAAAATCGCAGTATTCTCACCTACCGGCGTTCCCGCGCAGCGATGCTCCCGGCAGCTAGCGTTCCTAGTACTACATTGCAAAATCTCGGGAGACCGCGACTTCTCATGAGATTTCGCAAGGTATTACTAGGAATTCTGGCTGCTGAGAGCATCGGTGACGCTGCGCGGGACTTCGGTAGGTGAGAATATTGCGTCTTTTTATTTTTTTGTATTATGTTTCACATTATACCTTGTTACTATTGATGCTGCATAGTAAAAAGAGAGCAAGCAAGAGAGAATTTCCCTGACGGGAAATTCTTCCACGCATGCTCAGTTTGGAAAGGCTTGACCCGTCGCTGGATTCCTGCTTTTCAGAGGCAGCGACGCATCCTGCGCCCATAGGCTTCCATTGTAGCCAGTGACGGGCAGCGCAGGATGCGTCGCTGACCGATTTTCCGACGTGCAGAAAAAAACGTTCCTCTGAACGTTTTCTCTGCCCGACGGACCGTTTTTTTAATGCAGGATCCAGTGCACGACGGATGAAACGGATGGCCATCCGTCACAATCCGTCGCTAATACAAGTGTATGGGAAAATGCAGGCTCCTGCAACTTTTTTTGCAGGATCCAGCAGTCTCAAAAATCGACGGATTGTGACGGGAGGTGAAAGACGGAAGTGTGAAAGAGGCCTTATGTAGACTATGCACTTTTATCTATTGCCTATTACTGACGGTGCACTGGTACATGCCATAGCTATTTGGTAGCACTGCTTCCCTTGGTCCCATTGTTTGACTCTCTCTTCCCTCCTTACTCATTTTCACGTCTCCTCCATACGTTTCCATTGTTTTATGGTATATGTTTTCTATTTTAATATTGTTTGTCATTTTTTGTACAAATAAAATTTGCTTGCTTTACAATTTTGAGTGGTTTATGGCTTACTCCATGGTCTTAGCTTTGCAATTCTTTGGGGAGTACTCTGCTTGCATCATATTTCTTTGATGCACTGGGAGAGCTGTACCTTAATATTCTCTCAGCCCCAGAAATTGTGCTTTCTGATTACTGTTTTAGTCTATATTTAGAATTCTTCCTGATGAGACTTAAGTCCAACGTGCTTTGTTCCTTTAGGTCGTTGGCTTCCATCTTAGACCAAACCCTTGACCAAACTGGGTTGAACCTTCTGATTGACAGTATTGTATACACTCATTATATTCTGAATTATGTAACATTGATCCATACACCCAAAGAAAGTTTGTTAGGGATCTCTATGGCGCCCTTAGCCTGTTATAGATTCAGTAACTGCTATAAACCCATGACCTTGAAGTGTCTCCAACTCTGTATGAAGGACAACCTCAGACTGAAGCTACCTGAGACCAGTGGAAATTATTTGTAGGGCTCACCCTTCACCAAACCTGATAGGAAATATCAGCCTGGGTCCACAGCAGAAACATCTATCCCTTTAGTAGGCCGGTCACATCTGATGGAGTGCGTAAAGATCAATAATATTGAACTTAGATCACCATAGAGTTGGTTCCAGATAAACTGTGAGCTTGTTCTGGGGCGTTGACACCAAAACCAGGACACCAAAATACATCATTATTACGTAGTCATGAATGTGGCCTTAGACGTTTTAAAATGTTCCATGTCCAGAACATCTTTGCCACCTTGGATTTTTTTTTCTGGCTGCACAAAGGCCATGCTTACATGGATATACGTTCTGTATTAAGACTAGTTAATGCTTAACTCCGTTATTGTTACTGAAACGTGGGGGGTAATGAGGGAAAATCGGAATGTCTTTCTTGCCATTGGACTATTTTCATGTAAACCTGCGTGTGTCAAAGCACGAACTGTAACAAAAAAATCTAGATGGAAAAAAAACCCCCCCTAAGGTAAGCAGCCTTACCTAATATTACAAGACCATCCCATTCACATCTCTGCAACTTACTTTTCCTGCAGGCTTGTTTCACAGAACGTTGCAAACAGGTGACATAAACTGGTGCAGATTGTGCTCCCGTAGTATGTGAAACAGTTCAAGGTATTAAAAAAAAATGTCAATCACTTTGAGTGATTATTCGTTATAGTAGGTGCTTCCCTTCCCCCAGGAGGTGTGAAGATCCAAAAGACCTGACTCTAGGACCACTCTAACAAAAAACTGATGAATTGCATGACTAGGACTTACTTGTATGTGAACAGTTCTGTCATTAGTTTCTATGAGAGAGAGGCATAAATTAAACGAGGCCATAGAATGCTATAAAATATAAGTAGCAATACTTAATAGTACCAAACCAGCTTATCGCCAATGTGCTAACGCCTTTCCAGTCTCTGGTGGTCCCACAACAAGTGACCACTTGAGTAAATCACTGACTGTAGCAGCAACATGATGATGCCAACAAGGTCAATGGTGCGGCCGGTAAGGAACAGCATAGATTGTGGAGTCTTGGCTCATACTGAGACCCCCTAACTGGATAGATATCTATCTTCAGTGGGGAAAATAAGTATTTGATTCACTGCCGATTGTGCAAGTTTCCCCACCTACAAAGAATGGAGAGGTCTGTAATTTTTTGTAGGTACACTTCACCTGTGAGAGACAGAATCTTAAAAAATGAAATAAGTATTTGATACAATTGAAAAATAAAACTTAATATTTGGTACAGAAACCTTTGTTTGCAATTACAGAGGTCAGACTTTTCCTGTAGTTCTTGACCAAGTTTGCACACACTGCAGCAGGGATTTTGGCCCACTCCTCCATACAGATCTTGTGTGCCTTGCAGGATTTTACTCCATGATGGTGTGGTGTGTAACTAACTGTAATGTTGGAGACCCAGCTCTCTTCAGGTCATTGACTAGGTTCTCCCGTGTAGTTCTGGGCTGATTCCTGACCTTTCTCAGAATCATCCTTGCCCCACGAGGTGAGATCTTGCATGGAGCCCCAGATCGAGGAAGATTGACAGTCATCTTGTGTTTCTTCCATTTTCTAATAATTGTGCCAACAGTTTTTGCCTTCTCACCAAGCTGCTCGCCTATTGTCCTATAGCCCATCCCAGCCTTGTGCAGGTCTACAATTTTGTCCCTGGTGTCCTCAGACAGCTCTTTGGTCTTGGCCATGGTGGAGAGGTTGGAGTGTGTTTGAATTTGTGGACAGGTGTCTTTTATACAGGTAACGAGTTCAAACAGGTGCAATTAATTCTTAAAGAAAACTAGCAGGTCTGTGAGAGGCAGAATTCTTGCTGTTTGGTAGGTGATCAAATACTTATTTCACAAAACAAAATGCTAATTAATTATGTAAAAATCATAAAATGTGATTTTCTGTGTTTTCTTCTAGATTCTGTCTCTCGCAGTTGAAGTGTACCTACGATAAAAAGTACGGACCTCTCCATTCTTTGTAGGTGGAAAACTTGCAAAATCAGCAGTGTAACAAATATGTATTTTCCCCATTGTATATACCGTAAATAAAAAAAAAAGTACAAATCAGGTCTTTTTAGTCAACTGTAGTAAAAAGAACTCTGCATTCTTTTTCATATTGTCATGTATAGTTCTGTTTATTACTCAGCAATCCAAAAAAGTGACGTTTCGATCAGATTACTCGACCTTTCTCAAACATCAGATTGCAGGAGTTGATTACTATATAGGGCAGTGAGTGGCGGTATAACCGCTTATAGTGAATGGGTGTACCGTCATTCACTGCGATGTAATCAGCTCCTGCATATCCGATGTTTGAGAAAGGTCATATAACCTGACTGACACGTGACGCTTTTGGATACTTGAACAATAAACAGGACAACTATACTTTGCACTTTGAAAATGGGCTTACCGTGGTATATAAGGGGTAGGACCCTACTGACCACTTTAGGCCGGTTTCACACGTCAGTGGCTCCGGTACGTGTGGTGACAGTTTCCTCAAGTACCGGAGACACTGACTCACGTAGACACATTAAAATCAATGTGTCTCTGCACATGTCAGCGTGTTTTCACGGACCGTGTGTCCGTTTGGAAAACACGGAGACATGTCAGTGTTCGTGGGAGCGCACGGATCACACGGACCCATTAAAGTCAATGGGTCCGTGTAAAACACGTACCGCACACGGATGCTGTCTGTGTGCAGTCCGTGTGCCGTGCAGGAGACAGCGCTACTGTAAGCGCTGTCCCCCCAGCTTGTGGTGCTGAAGCCCCATTCATTTCTTCTCTCCAGCAGTGTTCACTGGAAAGAAGGAATGAAAAATCATTTTTTTAAATTTTTTGTTGTTAAAATAAAGTTCCCGGTAATCTGCCCCCTCCCACCCTCTGTGCGCCCGCCCGCTGGCATTAAAATACTTACCCAGCTCCCTCGGCGCTTCCATCCTCTCAGCGTCGCAGCTCTTCCTGTATGAGCGGTCACGTGGTGCCGCACATTACAGTGATGAATATGCGGCTCCACCTCCCATAGGGGTGGAGCAGCATATTCATCACTGTAATAAGCGGCTGTTGGTTCAAGGTGCTCACCATACCTCTAGATAAGTTACTCAAACGGCATAGTTTCCAAAATGGGGTCACTTGTGGGAGATTTCCACTGTTTAGGCATATCAGGGGCTCTGCAAATGTGACATGACATCCGCTATCTATGCCAGACAATTTTGAACTCCAAAAGTCAAACAGTGCTCCTTCCCTTCTGAGCCCTGTTGTGCACCCAAACAGTAGTTTTCTACCAGATATGGGTATCGGTGTACACAGGAGAAATTGCACAACAAATTGCATGGTTCATTCTCTCCTGTTACTGTTACTGTTACTCTGTTACTCTTATGAAAATGAACAATTTGGAGCCAAAGTTACATTTTAGTTGGAAAAATTAGATTTTTTTTATTTTCACGGGTTCAAGTTGCTCACCATACATCAAAAATAAATTCCTTGACGGGTCTAGTTTTCAAAATGGCTTCAATTGTGAAAGGTTTACACAGTTTAGGCACATCAGGGGCTCTGCAAACGTGACATTGTGTCCACTATCTATTCCATCCAATTTTGTGCTCCAAAAGTCGAATGGCGCTCATTCCATTCCGAACCATGCTGCGCGACCAACAAATCGAACTGTCCATTTTTCCTCTGCTACCCTTTTGAAAATGCAAAATTTGGGGCTAAAACAATATTTTGGTGGGAAAATGTAAAATGTTCATTTTTTTTCCTTCCACTTTGCTTTATTTCTAGTGAGGCCCCTAAAGGGTTAATATACTTCTTGAATGATACATAGAATGTAAGTCCGCAAGGACAGGGTCCTCTCCCCTCTGCACCAGTCTGTCACTGTAAACTTGTTTACTGTAAACGATATCTATAACCCTGTATGTAACCCCTTTCTCATGTACAGCACCATGGAATTAATGGTGCTATATAAATGAATAATAATAATATTAATAATAATAATAATAATAATGATGTTTTGAGCACTTTGAGGGGTGTAGTTTTTAAAATATTGTCACTTTTGGGTATTTTCTGTCATATAGACCCCTAAAAGTCACTTCAAATGTGATGTGGTCCCTAAAAACATCGGTTTAGTAAATTTTGTTGGAAAAATGGGAAATTGTTGATCAACTTATAATCCTTCTTTGAGACGTCCTAATAAAAAAAAAAATTATGTTTAAAAAATGATACTGATTTGAAGTAGACATGTGGGAAATGTTATTAATTAACTATTTTGCGTGACATAACTCTCTGGATTAAGGGCAGGAAAAATTAAAAATTTGAAAAGTCCAACATTTTCAAATTGTTTGTCAAATTTTTGATATGTTCATAAATAAACACAAGTCATATCAACCAAAATTTACCACTAACATGAAGTAGAACATGTCACGAAAAAAAAAAAAAAAAATCTCAGAATCAGTGGGATATGTTTAAGCATTCCAGAGATATTATCTCATAAATTGACGCCGGGGGGGGGGGTTAATTGAAAAAATTGGCCTGGTTAGGAAGGGGGAATATAGACTGGGGTGAAGGGGTTAAAAATGGGGGTCTCTATTTTCCCGAAATACTGTCACTCTTGTTTATGGGCTGTGTCTTTTATTGAAACTCGGCCCCATTTTTGCTTGACTATGAATGAACTGCAATACCGCACTCAACCCAAAAACAAGTGTGGTGCTGTTTCTGGGAGAAAAAAAGCAGGGGTTGAGCATGCACAACTCCAGGCTATTTATTCTCTATGGGACTGCTGGAGATAGCTGATCTCTGTTCTTGTGATTCTCCAGAAGTCCCATAGAGAATGGATGAAGCAGAAGTGTGCATGTGCAATCTCCGCTCCATTCATTGGTTTGTTCTCGGGATCGGTAACTGTTCTAGGGGTCGGATCCCCAAAAGAACAGAAAGTTATCAAACTCTTTAACTTTTTTTTTTATTTATACAGATAACTATCTAACCATTTACATGGTGTCAGTACAAACCGAGACTTCTCCAGCTATCTGGGATGATGCATGCTTCCATGCATAACGTGAGGGCAGTCTTACTCTTCTGTATTGGAGCAGGGGGTAATACGTCACTATTTAATGGAAAAGCATTGGAATGTCAGGTTAATGAGACACTAACCTTAAATGTTTCTGTCCTTAATTGTACCTAGCAAAAAAAATAATCTCTATGACAAAAATTTAAATATACGAGGCCTCATAGTTCAATATTCCTAGTAGACATTATTAATCACATCTTGAGAATGGGGAAGAAGAGGTTGTGTAGAACTGGGTGCCGCAAATTCAAGAACGAAATTGGGAACAAAAAAAGGAATAAAACTGAGTTATTAAAAGTAAAAAAGTGTTAATGCTGTGATGAAGAGAGGCATGAAATTGCTTTTGCTGTGGAATTGCTGGAAAACAATAGCTTAGACTCAACTTTACATTAAATGCAAAGGGAAAGGAGGTGACTCTGAGTGCGGAGTCTTAAAGGGATTGTCCGGCGACCGTTAGGTCATTATATCAGCACTGGAACCAATCAGCTGTTATTATCTCCTGAGCTGAACAGCACAGCTCTGTCCAGTGTGTAGTGGTTACTGCCGAGTACTGCAGATCGGATACTATTTAAGAGAATCTTATCTGGTCCTATAACATCCGGCACTATTGCCCCCAGTGTACAAACATCCAGCCCCCCGGTGTAAAATATCCTGCCCCATTTTCCCCCTGTGTATAACATCCGGCTCCCTATCACGCCATTTACCTTTATTAACATGTGACAGAAAGCCCGGGTGGTGCAGAGCTCACTGATACCAGAGCAGTCCTGTAATAGGAGACATCGTGGTAACAAGTCCGTTTCTGACATTTCTTCCCCCATCACCTGTGACTGATATTATTGAGAAGTGGAAGGAAGCGCAGCAACTCAGCCACGAAGTGGAGACCCCGTAACGTTAAAGAGCGGGATCACCAAGTGCTGAAGAGCAGATGGCAGAAAAGTCACCAACTCCATAACTGCAGAGTCCAGACCTCCTCTTGTGTTAACATCAGCATAAACACTGTGCCCCCGACAGAGGCTTCATGGCTGAACAGCTGCATGCAGCCGTACATCACCAAGCACAATGCCGAGCGTCGGATGGAGTGGTGTAAAGCCGCCACCACTGGACTCTGGAGCTGTGGAAACGTGTTCTGTGCAGTGATGGATCACACTTCTCTATCTGGCGTCTGATGGACGAGTCTTGGTTTGGCGGATGCCAGGAGAACGCCTCTTAGTTCAAGTTAAAGGAAATCTCAATAGTGTGGTCTTTACTCACAGTACTGGTTATGTATCCTTTTGATATGACACCTGCCTTATTCACAAGAACAAGATCTGTTCTGCTGTACTCAGCAGCGATCACTACCCATTAAATGAAGCTGCAATTTGCATTTGTGTTTCCATTTTTTGCTCCCCTTCTTCCCAGAGCCAAAACTTTGTTATTTTTTCGTCACTATGGCCATGGTTTTTGCGGGATGAGTTGTACTTTTGAACAGCACCATTGCTTTTATCATATCTTGTACTGGAAAACGGGAAAAAGATTCAATGTGCGGTGAAATTGCAAAAAACTGCAATTCTACAATTTTTTTTCTATCATGTTCACAATGTGCAAAAACTGTCCTGCCATTATGATTCTAAAGGTCATTACGAGTTTGTAGATCCCAAATATGTCTAGATTCTTTTTTATTTAAGTGTTTAACCCCTTTACCCCCAAGGGTGGTTTGCACGTTAATGACCGGGCCAATTTCTACAATTCTGACCACTGTCCCTTTATGAGGTTATAACTCTGGAACGCTTCGACGGATCCCCGTGATTCTGACAATGTTTTCTCGTGACATATTGTACTTCATGATACTGGTAAAATTTCTTTGATATTACCTGCTTTTATTTGTGAAAAAAAAGGAAATTTGGCAAAAATTTTGAAAATTTCGCAATTTTCCAACTTTGAATTTTTATGCAATTAAATCACAGAGATATGTCACACAAAATACTTAATAAGTAACATTTCCCACATGTCTACTTTACATCAGCACAATTTTGGAACCAACATTTTTTTTTTGTTAGGGAGTTATAAGGGTTAAAAGTTGACCAGCAATTTCTCATTTTTACAGCACCATTTTTTTTAGGGACCACATCTCATTTGAAGTCATTTTGAGGGGTCTATATGATAGAAAATAACCAAGTGTGACACCATTCTAAAAACTGCACCCCTCAAGGTGCTCAAAACCACATTCAAGAAGTTTATTAACCCTTCAGGTGTTTCATAGGAATTTTTGGAATGTTTAAATAAAAATGAACATTTAATTTTTTTTCACAAAAAAATTACTTCAGCTCCAATTTGTTTTATTTTACCAAGGGTAACAGGAGAAAATGGACCCCAAAAGTTGTTGTACAATTTGTCCTGAGTACGCTGATAGCCCATATGTGGGGGTAAACCACTGTTTGGGCGCATGGCAGAGCTCAGAAGGGAAGGAGTGCCATTTAACTTTTCAATGTAAAATTGACTGGAATTGATATGGGACGCCATGTTGCGTTTAGAGAGCCACTGATGTGCCTAAACATTGAAACCCCCCACAAGTGACACTATTCTGGAAAGTAGACCCCCTAAGGAACTAATCTAGATGTGTTGTGAGAACTTTGAAGCCCCAAGTGTTTCACTACAGTTTATAACGCAGAGCCGTAAAAATAAAAATTCTTTTTTTTCCCACAAAAATTATTTTTTAGCCTCCAGTTTTGTATTATCCTAAGGGTAACAGGAGAAATTGGACCCAAAAGTTGTTGTCCAATTTGTCCTGAGTACGCTGATACCCCATATGTGGGGGGAACCACAATTTGGGCGCATGGGAGGGCTCGGAAGGGAAGGAGCGCCATTTGGAATGCAGACTTAGATGGAATGGTCTGCAGGCATCACATTGCATTTGCAGAGCCCCTAATGTACCTAAACAGTAGAAACCCCCACAAGTGACCCCATATTGGAAACTAGACCCCCCAAGGAACTTATCTAAATGTGTTGTGAGAACTTTGAACCCCAAGTGTTTCACTACAGTTTATAACGCAGAGCCGTGAAAGTAAAAAATCTTTTTTTTCCACAAAAATTATATTTTAGCCCTCAGTTTTGTATTTTCCCAAGGGTAACAGGAGAAATTGGACCCCAAAAGTTGTTGTCCAATGTGTCCTGAGTACGCTGATACCCCATATGTTGGGGTAAACCCCTGTTTGGGCACACGGGAGAGCCCGGAAGGGAAGGAGCACTGTTTTACTTTTTCAACACAGAATTGGCTGGAATTGAGATCAGACGCCATGTCGCGTTTGGAGAGCCCCTGATGTGCCTAAACAGTGGAAACCCCCCAATTATAACTGAAATTCTAATCCAAACACACCCCTAACCCTAATCCCAACAGTAACCCTAACCACACCACTAACCCTGACACACACCTAACCCTAATCCCAACCCTATTCCCAACCATAAATGTAATCCAAACCCAAAGGGTATGTTTCCACGTGCAGGAAACGCTGCGTGTCTGACGCTGCATAGAGCCGCAGCGTCAGACACGCAGCGTCCAGATGTTACAGCATAGTGGAGGGGATTTAATGAAATCCCGTCTCCACTATGCGTGGTAACACGCACGCGGCGGCCCTGCGACTCCGGACATGCTGCGCGTCTTTTCAGATCGCAGCATGTCCGTATATCTTGCGGCGACGCTGCGTCGTCGCAAGATATAGCACAGGGCCCTATGCGATGGGTGCGATGATGCCGGATGTGTGCTGTGAACACATCCGGCATCATCGCGTCCCAGAAGGGGGCGGGTCTTAGCGCAGAGCGGCAAAGCCGCTCCGACGATACCGCCGGCCATCCTGAAGGTGGACACATACCCTAAGGCTGCCGTCACACTAGCAGTATTTGGTCAGTATTTTACATCAGTATTTGTAAGCCAAAACCAGGAGTGGAACAATTAGAGGAAAAGTATAAGGCCGGCGTCACACTGGCGCTTTAAACGGCCGAGTGCAATGCGATAAAAAATCGCATTGCACTCAATGCGATAAAAAATCGCATTGCACTCGGACCAATGATAAGTTATGGGACAGCTCCCAGCAGCCGACATTTTGTCAGCCGTTTTCCTCGCTCCGAGACAATCGCAGCATGCTGCGATTGTCTCGGAGCGAGGAAAGCTCTCAGCTCACTCTCACCCATATAAGCCTATGGGTGCGAGTGAGACAGCGCACACCACTCGGATAACATCTGAGTGATGTGCGCTATAAGCGGACCCCAGCAATGGAGGAGATGGAGAAATTCATTTCTCTGCCTCCTCCGCAGCTGCGCTCCGATCCTCCTTGTGCGAGAGAATCGGAGCACAGACGCATGACACTTGGCTCCTGCTCTGCTGCGAGCAGGAGCCGAGTGTCATTAGCATATCGCATCCGATGATCTTGCATCGGATGCAATATGCCAGTGTGACGCCGGCCTAATAGAAACATATGCACCACTTCTGCATTTATCACCCACTCCTGGTTTTGGCTTACAAATACTGATGTAAAATACTGACCAAATACTGCTAGTGTGACAGCAACCTAACCCTAACTTTAGCCCCAACCCTAACGGTAGCCTTAACCCTAGCCCCAACCCTAACCCTAACCCTAGCCCTAACCCTAGCCCTATCCCTAGCCCTAACCCTAGCCCTATCCCTAACCTTAGCCCTAACTCTAGCCCTAACCCTAGCACTAGCCCGAACCCTAGCCCTAACCCTAGCTCTAACCCTAATGGGAAAATGGAAATAAATACATTTTTTTATTTTTTTTTATTTTTTCCTAACTAAGGGGGTGATGAAGGGGGGTTTGATTTACTTTTATAGCGGGTTTTTTAGCGGATGTTTATGATTGGCAGCCGTCACACACTGAAAGACGCGTTTTATTGTAAAAAATATTTTTTGCGTTACCACATTTTGAGAGCTAGAATTTTTCCATATTTGGGTCCACAGAGTCATGTGAGGTCTTGTTTTTTGCGGGACGAGTTGATTTTTTTATTGGTAACATTTTCGGCCACGTGACATTTTTTGATCGCTTTTTATTCCGATTTTTGTGAGGCAGAATGACCAAAAACCAGCTATTCATGAATTTCTTTTGGGGGAGGCGTTTATACCGTTCCGTGTTTGGTAAAATGGATAAAGCAGTTTTATTCTTTGGGTCAGTACGATTACAGCGATACCTCATTTATATAATTTGTTTATGTTTTGGCGCTTTTATACGATGAAAACTATTTTATAGAAAAAATAATTATTTTTGCATTGCTTTATTCTGAGTAATATAACTTTTTTCTTTTGTCTTTGATGACGCTGTATGGCAGCTCGTTTTTTGCAGGACAAGATGATGTTTTCAGCGGTACCAAGGTTATTTATATCAGTCTTTTTGATAACGTGTTATTCCACTTTTTGTTTGGCGGTATGATAATAAAGCGATGTTTTTTGCCTCGTTTTTTTTTTATGGTGTTCACTGAAGGGCTTAACTAGTGGGACAGTTTTATAGGTGGGGTCGTTGCGGATGCGGCGATACTAAATATGTGTACTTTTAATTTTTATTTTATTTAGATAAAGAAATGTAGTTATAAGAGCATTATATATATATATATATATATATATATATATATTTAGGAATTTTTTTTTCTTCCTTCTTTACACATGTGAATATTTTTTTTTTTACACTATAACATTGCCCCAGGGGGGGGGGGGGGGGGGCATCATGTTATAGTGTAAGATCGCTGATCTGACACTTTGCTGTGCACTGTGTCAGATCAGCGATCTGACGTGCACTCCTGGAGGCTTCCCGCTGCTTGCTCTGAGCAGGCAGTGTGAAGCCACCTCCATGTAGGACCCAGATGCAGCCCCGCAGCCATTTTGGATGTGGGCCTGCTGCAGGGAGGAGGAGGTAAGAGACCCTCGCAGCAACACGAGTGATCGCGTTGCTCCGGGGGTCTCAGGGAAGCACGCAGGGAGCCCCCTCCCTGCGCGATCCTTCCCTATACAGCTGGAACACTGTGATCATGTTTGATCGCAGTGTGCCTGGGTTAATGTGCCGGGGGCGGTCCGTGAGTGCTAATGGCACATAGTGCCGGACGTCAGCTGCGATAGTTAGCTGACACCCGGCCGCGATCAGCCACGCTCCCCCCGTGAGTGCGGCCGATCGCATATGACGTACTATCTCGTCGGTGGTCATACAGGCCCACCTCGACGGGATAGTACGTCTAATGTCAGAAAGGGGTTAAAAAAAACCAAAGTTTAAAAAAAAAGAAAAAAAAGTCGCCATATTCCGAGACCCGTAGCGCCTCTATTTTTCAGGACCTGGGTTTGGGTGAGGGCTTATTTTTGCGTGCCAATCTGATGTTTTTATTGATACTATTTTGGTGTAGATATGATCTTTTGATTGCCTGTTATTGCATTTTATTGCAATGCTGAAGCAACCAAAAAAAACGTAATTCTGGCATTTTTTATTTAAAATTGACATTAGAAATAGGCATAAAAATAACGTAAATCCAGATTTTAATTTGTGTTGTGAAAAATGCACCAAATTTATTAAGAGATACGCATCTTATAACAGATTTGCTGTATTTTTCTCTTCATTTTGAATGGCGCATGAAACGTTGGTCTTGGTAAGAGCCTCACACTGTTTTTAGTTTGTTGTGTTTTGTTACTTTTTTTTATTTAAAAAATGTAGCATGTGCATTTTTATTGTTTTATTTTCATGGGATAACCTGCAAAAACGTGAAAAATACTTGAAATTCATGGCGTGCTTTAAAAAAGTTTAACTCCTTCCAGAGAGCTGATGTACATGGATGTCACACGTAGGGTGCGGGTGTTTGGAACCGGCGTCTGCTTCTAAGGCCGGGGTCACACTTGTGAGTGTGATGCGAGAAACTCGCGCATCAATACCCGACACTGACGCCGGCACTGGGGACTGGAGTGTGCGGCCGCATGTATTTCTATGCAGCCTAATGCTCCGGTCCCGAGTGCCGGCGGCAGTGCCGGGTATTGATGTGAGAGACTCGTGTGAGTTTCTCACATCACACTCACAAGTGTGACCCCGACCTAACAGCGGAGCTTCGATTGCTGCCGTTTATCCATTTAATGCCACTGTCAGTCAAGGGACATTTAAATAGAGCAACTGCGTAACGCAATCGCTCTGGCGACCATTTCTATGCAGGTGTTCGGCTAAAAAAATGAAGTAAAAATTAACACTTACAAAAATAGACAAAATAAAAAAAAAAAAAAAGTATATATGTATATGTACATATATATATATATATATATATATATATGTGTGTAAATCTACAATTAAAAAATAAAGTAAAACATTAAAAAAAAACTGGGGGATTGTCGTGTTTGTTAAGGGCTGATATATTAAAATATAAATTAACGTAAAAAAATAAATAAAATAAAAAAAATGCCTGAATTGCAGTTTTCACAAAAAATGCAATAAAAAGTGATCAAAGTGTGGCATATTCTCCAAAATGGTTTCAGTAAAAACTACAGCTTATCACGCAGAAAAGAAGACCTCACCCAGCATCAGCGACAAAAAGATAAAAAAAAAGTTACGGGTCTCAGAAAATGGCGACACTATTTTTTTTTTTATTTTTTTAAGAAATTTCAGAATTTTTTGACCACTAAAATATATGTAAAAAAAAATCGACACAAGTTTGGTATCGCCGTAGTCGTAGCTGGAGTCACTTTTACCTCATAGGAAGCGCAGTAAAAACGAAACCCAAAAAAATGTAAATATATATAAAATATATAAAGAAAAAAATAAATATATAAAGATAAATTAAACCCCTCAAAAATAATGAGGATATGTTTTTTTTTTTCTCTATTTGACCCTATTTGGATTTTTCCCCTGTTTTTCAGTAATATGGATGCTGTCGTTCAAAACTACATCTTGTCTCGCAAAAAAACAGCCCTCATAGGGCTAAACAGACAAAAACATGGTAAAAAATGGAAGAGGAAAAAGCAAAAATGACCACGGGGGAACGGGTAATAAAATGAATGAGACGTTTTCCTGTGACATAAGCAGCCGCAGCTCGGTGCACAGGGTGGCGGCAGTGCAGTGCAGTGCAGCGGCTCTTGTTACCATGGTGATGGATGCAGCCAGGATGGAACGCAACACGTGACCGCAGCGGCCGCAAAGCGCCCTCCTTGTCGGTACGACAGTAGTGACGAGCAAAATGTGCGACAGCGCCGTGAGGCGGCGGAGAGAGAGAGGAGACAGCGGTTGTTAGCGGAGACGGAGAGCGGCAGGAGCAGGCCCCGGATCTAGAGAGCAGGACTGTCTCCGTCGGTAAATCCTCGTACAGGCCCCGAGGGGCCCCAGCCGGAGTTCATGACCTGCTAGCCGGGCTCCTTCACTGACACCCACAGAGCGGCTTCCCCGGGGTGACATGGCTTCCAACACGGACAGAGAGATGATCCTGGCGGACTTCCAGGTACAGGGCCTGGGGATGTCACCTCCGACCACTCCCTGGCATAGGGGGATACATGGGGGGATCAGCCTGTAGTCTGCATTGTTGTGGGGGGGACAGACATGGTTAATGTCAGGTGGTGCTGATCTCAGGGGTCCGCTAGTTATAAGCGGTGCGACATGAGGCGGTGATGTGGCAGAGCGACACGGTGTGCGGGGACCGACATGTCCGCACGTTATAAGAATTGGCGATCGTCTCACCTAAGCAGGCGGCCGACGAAGGAGCACAATGCTGGTCCGTCGGGGTGAGGATAATGGTTCACTGCTGATCACCTGGTACTGTGTGTAGGGGCAGAACAATCGGAATCCCGAGGGGCGCATAGTATGTTCGCCAGTACGCGAGAGCGGATCGCTGGTGAGTAGTCATTTAGTGGCCCATATTCAAGGGATGTTAAGTAACCGTTCCTGAGATCAATCTTATCCTCTGAGAAGGGATGAGCGGACCCATGGATGGTCGGGTTCGAGCAAACTTGAGTCCAGAGTTCGGTTCAGGTACCAGAACGCTACCTGAACCCAATAGACGTTAATGGTGACCCGAACTTTGGAGTGTAAAATGGTCGTAGTAAGGGCTAGGGAGCTACGAAAGTCTCCGGCCCCCTCTCTGGTTCTGGTTCGCTCATCACTATCGCCGATACTTTCTATATATGTAGGTAGTGTGGTTGTATTAATATTCTCACCAATCGCCGTTTTCCCCGGTTTCCATCGCCTCTTATGGGTCACATGATCACTCCTCTCCTGTGAGGGGTGCCACAGGAACCGCTGTGTGGAGCGGTGCTACTTCCACCTATGTAAGCCTATGAGGCTTCAATGATTTCCATTGTGAAAGCGTCTTCTGGTTCACACACAAACTCCTGTATGATCCGGAACACTTTGTTTTGAAACCACTGTGATCCAGAGGATTGAAGCAACGCTAGAAACAGGGAAAGATGTTGATTGGTGAGTATTATAATACAGCCACATTACAGTTGTATTTGGAAAGGTTTAGAGGATAACCTTTTTGTTAGGGTGACATGAGTCGTATGATGGGCAAGTCTCAGAAAAGTTGCTCAACAAAAAACTTGTGAAACTTGTTTGCGACTTACTGTTAAGCAGTTATTTTATAACTCTGATTTTACTGTAAATAAAACAGTTATGTCACATGTTGCGTGCAATGTGCATTGATGCTTAGGGCAAATGTGCTGTGCGCAACTTGCACTGACGCCTATGGCAAATGTGCTGGGTGTGCGCAACTTGCACTGACGCCTATGGTAAATGTGCTGTGTGTGCGCAACTTGCACTGACGCCTATGGCAAATGTGCTGTGTGTGCGCAACTTGCACTGACGCCTATGGCAAATGTGCTGTGTGTGCGCAACTTGCACTGACGCATATGGCAAATGTGCTGTGTGTGCGCAACTTGCACTGACGCCTATGGCAAATGTGCTGTGTGTGCGCAACTTGCACTGACGCCTATGGCAAATGTGCTGTGTGTGCGCAACTTGCACTGACGCCTATGGCAAATGTGCTGTGTGTGCGCAACTTGCACTGACGCCTATGGCAAATGTGCTGTGTGTGCGCAACTTGCACTGACGCCTATGGCAAATGTGCTGTGTGTGCGCAACTTGCACTGACGCCTATGGCAAATGTGCTGTGTGTGCGCAACTTGCACTGACGCCTATGGCAAATGTGCTGTGTGTACGCAACTTGCACTGACGCCTATGGCAAGTGTGCTGTGTGTGCGCAACTTGCACTGACGCCTAAGGCAAATGTGTTGCTTGCGACCAGTGACAGAAAACAGAAAATCCAATTAATTTGCAAACACTTGAGGCCCAACACCATAGGAAATTATTACATCCAATGTTGAAAGTTGCGTAGCTGTGCTCTTCTCCCCATTGACACAAGTCTATATATATGCAGTGGATTGTATAATATATTGCTTAGAGATTGATACACAGTATCCATGAACCACTCCCCTTGAGAAAGCTTGTGAGCGAAACGCGCGTCGGTGGTGTCCGTGACTTGGTACATCATACCATGGATAAGAAGCACTGATCTTGCAACGACTTCACCTGTATGACCCAATTGGACTGTCTTTATAACTCACTTCAGACACACTCCGGATATGTCCTCTGGCAACTACATTGTTTCTGGTGATCTGCATTTGGTCTGATGTGGCACTATTGCCTTATGTTGTACTTTTGACTCGTCACCACCTCATTTCTCCATACTTGATATATCCTCCTTATTAGAAACCTCATGCATTTGTCCTCTTTTTTTCTATGATATAGGTTTTAAATTTATGTTCAATAAACTTTATTGATTTTATATTTTGTGTGTTTCATGGATACTTTGTATCCATCTAATGGCAATTTATTGAATTTTTTAATGGCGTCCTCCTCCACCTGTATTGTAGTCATCGGCGGCTGTGATTTTCCCGCTTCCATAGAGTATATCTATAAGTGGCAGCAGTTCATTTTTTTATATTTCCTGTTGGGTTGTACTTTCATTTCTATTGTCTGATTGTTGGAAAGTACTGAGAAAGTCTTGGATTTGCTGTTCTTAAAGGGTTTTTCCTATCTCGGCCTTTTCAAGGCTGTGACAGAAATATCTCCACTGGGGTTACAGAAGAGGAATTAGGTGAGAGTAACTTGACTGCAATGGGTCCGTAACTCCTATAGAAATGAATGTAACGTTTCACCTCGGCTGGGCTGAATCTGTAAATCCCATCCTTTTCTATGAGGGTTATGGAACCATCGTATCTCAGATGATTACATTGCTCCATCTCCAGTGCATGGAGTTGTTCCCCATTCACCCATAATATGCTGCAATAAGAATAACCCTTAAAACTGGTTGTCCATCAATATCTGATCGAAGGGGGTCTGACACACCACATTTGGATGTAAGCACTGATTGGAGTCCAGCACAGCGCCATACATTTGGCAATGGCTGCTGTTAAAAATACGAGGCGTCTTATCTTCGGCCCATGAGCCCTACTGTGTTAAGAGTACACAACACATTCTACAACATGTCAGAATTTTTCATAAAGTTTTACTGAGTAGAGATGTTGGAATTGCTTCACAGGATCCTCATGCAGCGGGCAGGTCAGTATTGTGAGTCCTGCAAACCTCCTCCTACCTGATGGCATCCATGGCTCCTCTGTTGACTAGCTGGCCTGGCATGCCAGCATAGATGCGGTGTGATTCACGCAGGACATCGTGCCAGGCCGGCTAATCAAAAGAGTAGCCATGGATTCCATCAGGCAATAAGAGGAAATTCTGTGTGCTTCATCCAGCAGCCATAGATTACTGACTTGGCCGCTGTAACTGAGAATCGATTCACTCATCTCTAGTAGTTACTCTTTAAAAAGGCTATTAGAAGGATTTTAAGACTTTCTGAGTAATGAAAATAAAATAAAGATGCTTGGACTAACCCCTTTAAGGAACGCTGTTAAATAATAGGAATTTCATAGGTGTTTTCTGGGGAAGCCCCTCTATACCTTACAGGAGCAAAGGGGGCAGCAGCTGTCAGACCCTTACTGCATAGGTAACTGTGTTGGGAAGGAGAATATCATGAGGGTGGCAGAGTGATCCCACCTCTCTTGTGTTGCCTGCCTGCCTCTCGTGTTGCCTGCCTGCCTGCCTCTCGTGTTGCCTGCCTGCCTGCCTCTCGTGTTGCCTGCCTGCCTCTCGTGTTGCCTGCCTGCCTCTCGTGTTGCCTGCCTGCCTCTCGTGTTGCCTGCCTGCCTCTGCCTCTCGTGTTGCCTGCCTGCCTCTGCCTCTCGTGTTGTCTGCCTGCCTCTGCCTCTCGTGTTGCCTGCCTGCCTCTGGTGTTGCCTGCCTGCCTCTGCCTCTCGTGTTGCCTGCCTGCCTCTGCCTCTCGTGTTGCCTGCCTGCCTCTCGTGTTGCCTGCCTGCCTCTCGTGTTGCCTACCTGCCTCTCGTGTTGCCTGCCTCTGCCTCTCGTGTTGTCTGCCTGCCTCTGCCTCTCGTGTTGTCTGCCTGCCTCTGCCTCTCGTGTTGCCTGTCTGCCTCTGCCTCTCGTGTTGCCTGCCTGCCTCTGCCTCTCGTGTTGTCTGCCTGCCTCTGCCTCTCGTGTTGCCTGCCTCTGCCTCTCGTGTTGCCTGCCTGCCTCTCGTGTTGCCTGCCTGCCTCTCGTGTTGCCTGCCTGCCTGCCTCTCGGGTTGCCTGCCTGCCTGCCTCTCGGGTTGCCTGCCTGCCTCTCGGGTTGCCTGCCTGCCTCTCGGGTTGCCTGCCTGCCTGCCTCTCGTGTTGCCTGCCTGCCTCTGCCTCTCGTGTTGCCTGCCTGCCTCTGCCTCTCGTGTTGCTTGCCTGCCTCTCGTGTGGCCTGCCTCTGCCTCTCGTGTTGCCTGCCTGCCTCTGCCTCTCGTGTTGCTTGCCTGCCTCTCGTGTTGCTTGCCTGCCTCTCGTGTGGCCTGCCTCTGCCTCTCGTGTGGCCTGCCTCTGCCTCTCGCGTTGCCTGCCTGCCTCTCGCGTTGCCTGCCTGCCTCTCGCGTTGCCTGCCTGCCTCTCGCGTTGCCTGCCTGCCTCTCGCGTTGCCTGCCTGCCTCTCGCGTTGCCTGCCTGCCTCTCGCGTTGCCTGCCTGCCTCTCGCGTTGCCTGCCTGCCTCTCGCGTTGCCTGCCTGCCTCTCGCGTTGCCTGCCTGCCTCTCGCGTTGCCTGCCTGCCTCTCGCGTTGCCTGCCTGCCTCTCGCGTTGCCTGCCTGCCTCTCGCGTTGCCTGCCTGCCTGCCTCTCGTGTTGCCTGCCTGCCTGTCTGACATGCTCAGTCCCCGTGTTGTGCACCTGCTTCATACCCGTGGATGAGCTGACTCTCGCACCAGTTATTGCTGTGACTCAGCTCGCTGTTCCCATGAGTAAGCAGATCACAGCCTCATTTTCTGTCTCTTTCATGAACAGCTGCCGCTCCCCTTTCTTTTGTTCGTTCTGGTTCTCGATGATCTGGGCAGAGGCGATTCACTTACTAGTGAGGATTTCTCGCTGCTTTTTCAGCCTTCTTCTCATATGACTGTATCAGCAGTTCTGTATCTTTTTTTACTGTCTTTTTTTTTTGCCCGTCTTTGTAATGCTTTCTCCAGTACAACTCCGCTCTCCATTTACTTTCAAAGTGAGCCATTGTAAATAAGCAAAGCTGCAGTGCAAAGCATGGGGGAGGGACAGAGCAGCCCATGGATATCGGACAGCTTCAGACCTTTGATAACATATTATAATAACTCTGCAGTCACTGGTCGTATATATATTTTTTTCTAATTTGGTTGTTCCTCTCCTGATTTTTTTATTTATTTATTTTTTTCACACAGACTTGTAGGATTTATGGCCCCAGAAAAAAGTATTCTATAAGTTCCAGTGGAAATTCCCCTGTCTGCTCTGTATGTGGAGGTACAGGCAGATCTCCCGCTGATTTATTCATATAGACATCAGTAATCTGCACATATGTCTTTAGGTTTCCAGTCAGTAAACACTTCCTGATGATTTGTACACAAGAGAGACCAAAATATCTCCGGCACCTGCAGCTCCGTAAACTGTGCTGATTTCCATCCACCTACCCCACTGCCCGCTCCCAGCAAACTCCTTCCAGATGTGTGAATTGCTGCCAAAAAGCTAAGGAGTTTGTATAAGTAAAAATCTTGTCCTATGCTGTGTTTTATAGCATGAGGTTCATAATTACCATTCTCCTCCTCTGGAGGCTGCTCTGAGGTTCATAATTTCCTTTCTCTGGAGGCTGCTCTTATGTCCATAGTTACCGTACTCTCCTCTAGAGGCCGAACTAGGTTCATAGTTACCATATTTTTCTCTGGAGTCCCCTCATGGGTTCATAGTTACGGTGCTCTCCTCTGGAGGCTGCTCTAAGGTTCATAGTTACCATACTCTTTTCTGGAGGCTGCTCTTGGGTTCATAGTCATCGTACTCTCCTCTGGAGGCTGCTCTTGGGTTCATAGTTACCATACTCTCCTCTAGAGGCCGCTCTAAGGTAATAGTTACCGTACTCTCCTCTGGAGGTCGCTCTAAGGTTCATAGTTACCGTACTCTCCTCTGGAGGCCGCTCTTGGGTTCATAGTTACCGTACTCTCCTCTTGAGGCCGCTCTTGGGTTCATAGTTACCATACTCTCCTCTGGAGGCCACTCTTGGGTTCATAGTTACCGTACTCTCCTTTGGAGGCCTCTCTTAGGTTCATAGTTACTGTACTCTCCTCTGGAGGCTGCTCTTGGGTTCATAGTCATCGTACTCTCCTCTGGAGGCCGCTCTTGGGTTCATAGTTACCGTACTCTCCTCTGGGGCCGCTCTTGGGTTCATAGTTACCGTACTCTCCTCTGGGGCCGCTCTTGGGTTCATAGTTACCGTACTCTCCTCTGGAGGCCACTCTTAGGTTCATAGTTACTGTACTCTCCTCTGGAGGCTGCTCTAAGGTTCATAGTTACCGTACTTTTCTCTGGAGGCTGCTCTTGGGTTCATAGTCATCGTACTCTCCTCTGGAGGCTGCGCTTGGGTTCATAGTTACCGTACTCTCCTCTAGAGGCCGCTCTTAGGTTCAAAGTTACCGTACTCTCCTCTGGAGGCCGCTCTTAGGTTCATAATTACCATACTCTCCTCTGGAGGCCGCTCTTAGGTTCATAGTTACTGTACTCTCCTCTGGAGGCCGCTCTTAGGTTCATAGTTGCTGTACTCTCCTCTGGACAGAATACCTCCATAATATATGAAAACATATCGGAACCACCAGGACATATACAACATATTCCCAAAAACCCCTATCACGAGGGGCCAGGGATCCTCTCCAAAATACAGACTATAATCATAAAGAGAAAAAAGAGAGAGTTTGCGATCCAAACCAAAGAGTATATATATATAGTATGATACTAAATCAAGGTTGCTCAAAAGAACCACATCTTACAGTTTTGTAAAGTTACAAACTGATTTTATTAGACATAAATATTATACAACCATGAAAGAGGTAAAACGTACATATAATACCATCAAAAAATGAAAAAAAAGAAAAAAATGAAGGGGGGAGCAAGCAGGCAACAATGTCAAACCAAGGAAAACAATGGGCAAACCAGAAAGCACATGTGAGCAAACAGAGACACAGGGGGAACACCCCCAATCCTCAAAAAAGTGCATAGTGCATAATAAGCAGCAGTTGCAATTATCTGAGTGTCACAGTGCACCACAAAAACATGGGCATAAAGGGTAGGAGATAAAGTAATATTCAAGTACGATCAGAATGATGATCGCCCAAGCCCCGGGAAGGTATAATACCTTACAAGCCTCACATACAAGGACAGTGTCTCCAAATCCACTTACCCATGCTACTGGTTGCCCGAAACGCTGATGCCCCGACGCGCGTTTCGCTGTTGCTTCTTCGGGGAGCAGTCAACTGCTCATCATTCTGATCGTACTTGAATATTACTTTATCTCCTACCCTTTATGCCCATGTTTTTGTGGTGCACTGTGACACTCAGATAATTTCAACTGCTGCTTATTATGCACTATGCACTTTTTTGAGGATTGGGGGTGTTCCCCCTGTGTCTCTGTTTGCTCACATGTGCTTTCTGGTTTGCCCATTGTTTTCCTTGGTTTGACATTGTTGCCTGCTTGCTCCCCCCTTCATTTTTTTCTTTTTTTCATTTTTTGATGGTATTATATGTACGTTTTACCTCTTTCATGGTTGTATAATATTTATGTCTAATAAAATCAGTTTGTAACTTTACAAAACTGTAAGATGTGGTTCTTTTGAGCAACCTTGATTTAGTATCATACTATATATATATATATATATATATATATATATATATATATATATATATATATATATATATATATATATATACTCTTTGGTTTGGATCGCAAACTCTCTCTTTTTTTCTCTTTATGATTATACTCCATAATATAGCATGCAGTGGAACATTATTAAATCAGAGGCACTATACGAGTCCATTAGGCTAAGTGCATGCTGCATTAGTGCCCACTAGTATACACCACAGTCTGTATGGAAGTATTGAAGATGAGCTGATGGCAGCTCACAACCCCTGCCCAGGTCAGTGCTTTCTGGCCATGGACAGGAGCTGCACAAATTTCCTGATCTTCCGGGAGCCTCCCATCAACATTTTTATCCTCTTAATATATTGTAATCATCATATCATATAGCACAGCGTACTTACAATTTCTCATTTTGCCTTTCTACCCAGATGATTCTTCTCCTTTCAATTAGGTCTATGATGTGACGTGATTAAAAACAGACTAGCTAAATCCTTCCAAGCTCTATATAGAAACAGGTGGTGAATGTTCTCTGCATGAGTCATAAGTCACTGCAAGATTCCCTGGTAGGGGGAAGTAGTGAGCAGCTGGACCATTAATGTAGGGACAAGAGACTTCCTGTTTCTACGTAAAGCAGAGAACAGAGGAGAATTAGCTAGGTAGAAAGGCAAAAATTAGCAATTGTAAGTGCACCGTGCTGTATAATATGATGACTGCACTATATTAAGAGAATAAAAACTTTGATAGTAGGGGGAGGGCTTCTTAAAACATGATTGATCCTTTGCTCTCTTTTGGTAGATGCATGTTACCAGTGATGTCTGGATGTGACTTCTCCTCTCCATAATAGAATGATTGTACATGTGTATAATGGAGTCTGTGATCAGCATATAACACGGCGTAAAACGCTAAAATAACTACTCCCCAAGTACACAATTAAAAGATGGTCATATAGAGGCGACTGGTTTACTGTGCCGTCATATCTGGTAATTGTAGCCTAGATCTGAGTCATTGATGTCTCTCTCCTCTGTACAGTAATTTACTAATTGTAGCATTACCCGATCAGACCACATTCCCGCCGCTCACGTCGGCCGCCTGCTTATTAATTACCTATAAGGTGCTGGTGCCGTCTTTGACATTCGTTATACTTTCCTCGCCCAGTCTCTTTCTCCAGTCACCTCTCATGTCAAGTAGGTGCCAATCGGTTTGCAGGGTCCGGCCCATCAGGCACCGTCTCTTACCTTACTGTACCTGCGGCTCTTCTTCTGATTAGCTGGACTGACGTGTCACTCTGCAATGATGCAGCTAATCATATGAGGAGCCGTGGATGCCACTGGGTGAGAGTAGGTTCTCCGGATGCCAATCCAGGAGCCAACGATTATTGTCGTGGTCGGTGGTCCGGGTCCTGCCAGTCGTTTTGCACCAACTCTATCCCCATATGTTAGTAGGCTGTCAGACGGGAGCGGTACTCAGGAAAATCTGGGTGTGCGGGTGGGGTGGTCTGGAGACTGTCGCTTTTGTTTCCAACCGTCAATGGTGCAGTGATAAATGCCTGATTATCAGATATCACATTAACGGATGGAAATCGCCATGTTTTTCCTATTAGGAAAACTCCCATAATTGGTTTTCTTTGCATAATTCTTAAATTGTTTTTCAGGTCCTGGGCCCACATTGGCTCCGGAGCAGAGCCCTGCAAACTTCTAAACATCTACCGGCATCCTGGGCGCCTCTTCTAATTAGTAGACCCGATGATGATGATGATGCATCATGACGTTGCATAGGGTCTACTAATCAGAAGAGGCGGCCAGGGTGCTGGCAGGTATTAGGAGGATTGCAAGGATGTGGTCCAGCTGCCAACATGGGCCCTGGCACTGGACCTTTGCTTGACATTACTTAGTCTTTGGCTGGCTGTTGTTTTACCGTTCAGTATAGGGCTACCCTTAGCTTAGGTCATCAATATCCTATAGGTGGGGGTCCTTCACATGGCACTCTTACCCATCATCTATTGTAATCAATACCCGAGAGGCTATTACAGCTTTGAATACTGAAGCTTAGCTCCTCTTGAAGTGAATAGGAGCTGAGCTGCATTACCTAAGAGAGGCCATTCCACGTTGTGCGGCGCTGTGGCATCCCAGCTCTATACATTATTCCTATCTGATCTGACCACTGCCAGAGCTGGAATCATCTGATCGATGATGATGTCGGGAATTGGACCCCTGCCAATCTGATAATTATGACCTACCTTAAGTAGTGGAAAACCCCTTTAATGCAATGATCAGGCTTCATGTAAGTGATGCCGGCTGTGCCTGGTCAGGTCTTATTACTGTAGACTAGGGAGAACCTGTTAATAGCAGTGTCTTACAATATTGGTGGCAGAGAAGCTTTTCTTCGATTTCTGGGTTTTACCCTTCCTCTGCTATTCCACCTGGAAGTGTATGAATTGGCTAACAACTGGGCGTCCCTATAGGATGTGTCCCTACACAGTGCCCGTGTCTGATGTGGGAACGGCAGCTTCGCCTGGCCAATTTATGTATATATTTCCCGGAGGAATAACCGAGGAACAGTAGAACATAAAGTCTTAGAAAAAGCTGCTCCAGAATATGTAGAATGTAAGCACACGTGGCAGGATAGCCGGCCGGTCCTCTGCCCATCGGAGCTGCCTGTTCACCGTACAGCATAGATTTCTTATGCACCCACCAAACACTGACGTGTGGATCAGGGAGCTCGGAATTACTAATCAAACTTCTGGCTTTATTGGAAATATGGTCAAATTATAGCTAAAAACCCCATATAAAACCAATGACTTCATACCGGATATTTCCCATGATGTTTAAAGGGGTTTTCCAGGCAGCTGGGTTTTCACGGTGACTCCAGAGCTGAGATCCTGCCGTCACAGATGTCTATGGCCCATGTGTGTTAAATGTGAATTTCCATTTTTAACCCTTTTACAATCAGGGCGAGTGTGTGTGTGCCGGCCCTGTACGGCTCCATTACAGTCCTGTAATTACTTGGACGCTGTACCGGACCTACAAGAGGTTTCCTGTGTATCACGGCCTCTGATTGAGCACTCTGTAATTTTTGTTTTTGTTGGGATCCTTTAAAACGAATGTCACCAGAATGTCCCCATAAATAGATCTCTAGGACCTGATGAGGCTGGTGAACTTACTTCAGAATCCCACATTTAAAATGACGGTATAAATGCTAATTTCACTAGCAGGTGGAAAACTTTCATACAAGACTGTGCACTCTGCCATTCTAACGTGGATTTTCACAGTAAGTACACCTGCCTCATCCAGTTTAAGAAATCCATTTATTAAGAATGCGGCTTATTCTCATTCCGTCTCCTTTGAGGGGCTCTGAGTAAATAAAAACAAAACAAAACACCCCTTCCCCCTCATATCCCGACCAGCTGCTATTTCACCCTTTTCCAGTCTCCTGACATTAGCATGCGGCTGGGAGCGTCAGGCAGTCAGTGACCTCTGACAGAAAGAAAGTGTTCAGGCAGTATGACAAGATAGATGCAGTCTGTCTGCCATCTGTTACCTGGAAGCTGTAAATAAATAATAATAAAAAAATATTCATGTGCTTCTTACTAAATTAGAAAATCATCAAAAAGTGAATTTATTTCCGTTCTTCAAACAAAAAAGTGAAACTCATATATTATAGAGTCATTACACACAGAGTGATCTATTTCAGGTGTTTATTTCTGTTAATGTTGATGATTATGGCTTACAGCCAATGAAAACCCAAAAGTCATTATCTCAGTAAATTAGAATACTTTATAACACCAGCTTGAAAAATGATTTTAAAATCCGAAATGTTGTCCTACTGAAATGTATGTTCAGTAAATGCACTCAATACTTGGTCGGGGCTCCCTGTGCATCAATTACTGCATCAGTGCGGCGTGGCATGGAGGCGATCAGCCTGTGGCATTGCTGAGGTGTTATGGAAGCCCAGGTTGCTTTCATAGCAGCCTTCAGCTCATCTGCATTGTTGGGTCTGGTGTCTCTCATCTTTCTCTTGACAATATTCCATAGATTCTCTATGGGGATAAGATCAGGTGAGTTTGCTGCCAATCAAGCACAGTGATACTGTTGTTTGTAAACCAGGTATTGGTACTTTTGACAGTGTGGACAGGGGCCAAGTCCTGCTGGAGAATGACATTTCCACCTCCACAAAGCTTGTCGACAGAAGGAAGCATGAAGTGCTCTAACATTTCCTGGTAGACGGCGGCGCTGACTTTGGTCTTGATAAAACCCAGTGGACCTACACCAGCAGATGACATGACTCCCCAAACCATCACTGATTGTGGAGACTTCACACTAGACCTCCAGCAGCTTGGATTGTGGCCTCTCCACTCTTCCTCCAGACTCTGGGACCTTGATTTCCAAATTAAACACAAAATTTGCTTTCATCTGAAAACAACACCTTGCACCACTGACAACAGTCCAGTTGTTTTTCTCCTTGGCCCAGGTAAGAGGCTTCTAGCGTTGTCTATTGGTCATGAGTGGCTGACACAAGGAATGTGACACTTGTGGCCCATGTCCTGGACACGGCTGTGTGTGGCGGCTCTTGAAGCAATGCCTCCAGCAGCAGTCCGCTCCTTGTGAATCTCCACCACATTTTTGCATGTCCCTTTCTTAATCCTTGCCAGGCTGCGGTTATCCCAGTTGCTTGTGCACCTTTTTCTACCACACTTTTTCCTTCCACTCAACTTTCCATTAATATGCTTGGATACAGCACTCTGTGAACAGCCGGCTTCTTTAGCAATGACCTTTTGTGGCTTCCCCTCCTTGTGAGATCTGTCAGGTCAGCAGTCTTCCCCATGATTGTGGAGCTACTGAAACAGACTAAGGGACCTTTATAAACACTTAGGAAGCCTTTGCAGGTGTTTATTGTTAATTATTCTAATTTACTGAGATGGCTTCTGGGTTTTCATTGGCTGTAAGCCATAATCGTCAACATTAACAGAAATAAGCACTTGAAATACATCACTCTATTTGTAATGACTCTATATAATATGAATTTCACTTTCTGTATTGAAGAACTGAAATAAATTAACTTTTTGATGATATTTTAACCTAGCGTTAAGCGTGTGTGTGATGCATATTATTATTATTATTATTATTTATTGTTATAGCGCCATTTATTCCATGGCGCTTTACATGTGGGGAGGGGTATACATAATAAAACAAGTACAATAATCTTAAACAATACAAGTCATAACTGGTACAGGAGGAGTGAGGACCCTACCTGCGAAGGCTCACAATATTTATCTGGATATTTAACCCTTTCCAACAAAATGATGTTAAAAATGTCCTTTGTGGGGAGTCTGTATAGGACTGTTGGAAAAACTGAGCCTTCTCCGTACACTGCGGACCCTCGGATGTGCCCAACTTTGACTGCCACTATCTGAATTAGTTTAGATAGCAGCCATGAAAATGAGCCCAAAAAATAATTTTACCTTGTGAGAATTTTTTTTTTTTTTTTTAAGTACCGTACCCCAAAATGGTACCAATAAAAACTACAGCTCGTCTCACAAAAAAAAACACCAAGGGGCCGCACAGATCCATCAACTGAAAAAGATGTTAGATGTTTCAGAAAATGGCAAAGCAAACTTTTTATGTTGTTTTTTTTTTTTAATTTATTTTTTTTTTTTTATAATTTCCCCCCAATGAAGTTTAATGTGTCATTTTTACCCTCTTACCCTCTATATATCTTTTCGACGTTTTCACCATGTTTTGGATGGAAAATTAAATGAAGCAATTAAAAAAATACAAAAAAAAAAATGGCAGTGGGAAAATATGAAAGTTATGGCTTTTTAAAACATGGATATATAAAAAAAAAAAAAACTCAGGTTTTCAAAGGGTTAAGGAATGGCAAGTGTGTGTAAAGACCCCTTTACAATAGTCATAGATGTTAAGTTGCCCCTCAGTCCGAGCAGTCACGAAGGCTCACTCTGACGCGCGCTCTCTTGCGGTCACATAGGACAAGCGCCCCACGGTTGGGGACCATTATGACTTCTATAGACCTTAAATTACCGCTGCTCCATGACTGTTGTGCATGTCTCCCCCATGTGGTGAGGAAGGGTAACTGCAATCAATGATTGTCACAGGAGAGAGGCGCTGTGGATAAACTCACAGAAGCTTATACGTAGCCCAAAGTGGGAGGCAAACAGGAGTGAACTTACTATATGTAAATCTGCACAGAGACCTAATAGACAGGAGGCCCATGCCACCATAAGGGCTTGTTCACACACTGCATATTTGATGTTTTTTTTTATTTTTTTTATTTCCCCTTTTACTGTCCTAGCAAAGTGAATGAGATTTCTTGAACCAAATCCACACGCTGCTTATTTATTTTTTTCCATGCAGATTTGAACCACCAAAGGGGTTTTTGCAGCATTTTTGACCCATTCAAATGAATGCAAGAAAGTGTTCAAAAAAAAAAAATTCACCTATTTTACGCTTACGTTTTTTTTTCCCCAGCCAACACTTGGGATTAGCTGAAGAATCTGCTGCGAATGCTCAGTGTGCACATATCCTTAAGGGTACGTCCACATGACTTGGGAGTTTCCTGCAGATTTAGTTGAGGAGATGCTGTGAATTTCAGCCTTTGAACATTTGCAAAGTGCGACCTCAACAGCAGAGATGGACATGTTTCAGATTTCAGATCCATGCCTGTGAATTTCTGCTGCAGCTCATGAATGAGATGTGTTGGGGGGGAAATCTGCTCCGTATTTGAGCCATGTGAATATACCTTAAAAGCTTTATTCTTCATTTCGCCTGTAAGCAAATAAGTATCAGATCTCGTAATTAATGGGGGATTGAGAGGGAGACATAAGGGGGTTCTCTGTGATGTGCTATATATGAGTATTTGGATCATCCCAGAATCTGATCTCGTACTGCATTTAATAAATTCTATGGTGTGCCAGATACCGTAAGTAGCACGTGGTTTCCAATAAAGGTTTCAAATGATCTCCTATTCACAGGGGTACAGAGTGGACCCCGACCGATCCCAAAAACGCAGCCTTGTAAAGGCTGAAAATGTGCAGACGAGATGAGGAGCAGACTGTATGGCCTTTAAAAATAAATCCATAAAAATAATCGCCTATCTAAAGGACAGGTAATAATTTGCAAATGAGTGGGGTTTGCTAAGACCCCCATTGATCTCCAGAACAAAGTGCCCCTTTTAAATGGGACACTCAATTCATTCTCTGTGGGTCTACTGGAAATAGCCGAATGCTTCACTTGACAATTGCTAGCCGTCCCATTGCTGCGGGGAATTTTAGATCCATATACTCCAGATCAATGGGGCTCGCAGAGATCAGACCCTTTTAAATAGTTGATTATTATTATTTATTGTTAGCGCCATTTATTCCATGGCGCTTTACATGTAAGGAGGGGTATACATAATAATAGTTGATAACATTGATAAGTTTCAGAAAATCCCTTGTTTAAATCCCTTTTTAAAAAAAATAAATAAATAAAAAATCAGTGTGTTTACTCACTCTGCCCGGGTCCATCAGTGGGTCTCTGCCGCTTCTGAGTCTGTTATTGTGTTGACAGCGCTGCCGGCAATCTATGAGCACAGCGGCTTGTGCAGAGCTGCCGAGCTTCGTGATTGGCGGCAGACAATAACTGAAACCGCGAGCATCTGCAGAGACTGTGTGCTGGACCTGGGGACAGTGAGCAAGGCGCAGTTTTTGTTTGAAAATAAAATCTGTAGCCGAAGAAGAGGTTTTCCCAGAATCGGGAAAGCCGTTTAATAATAAAAATAGCCCTTTAAGGCCATACAGTGTGTTCCCCATACTTGTTGTCTCTCTTCTGACCAGCCTGTATTCCGCATACCGCTACACTTTCTTTATGAGTGAGGTTTCTAGAAGCCCCTATATTGACTTCTTAGATACTGGAGTGTGGCAATGTTTCCCGTGTGCCGTGCACACGGTGTCCGCTGCTCGCTGGTTAGGAGAAAGTTCATGTGTAGTTCAGAGTTTGGTAAAACATTAGTTTATCCCATAGAGGAGGTGACACCGATACGAGTCCGGGCGCTGCTGCCAGCCTGAAACCAGAGAGC
This sequence comes from Ranitomeya imitator, assembly GCF_032444005.1. Taxonomy (NCBI): domain Eukaryota; kingdom Metazoa; phylum Chordata; class Amphibia; order Anura; family Dendrobatidae; genus Ranitomeya; species Ranitomeya imitator. The sequence goes on from NC_091289.1 coordinate 173,705,246, forward strand.
CGGCCGCGCTGTAACCCTTTGTGTGCTCTTCTCCTCCTCCCCAGGCTTGCACCGGCATTGAGAACATCGATGAGGCGATCACACTGCTCGAACAGAACAACTGGGACTTATTAGTAAGTTTATTCTTTCTTCCATTCATTTCCAGTTTGTTTGCTTGTTTTTTTTTTGTATCTGAAATATTAGTAATTTTTTTTTCTTCTGCTTTTATTTATTTTTTTAATTTGGCCGTGTTCACACATTCAGGATTCTGGCTTGGATTAAGCACTGCAGAATCCCCTGACAATCTCCCAGATAATGTATACCCCATGTACATGCAGTGGGATCATCAATATGCTTCAGATTTCATCTCCCCCGTGTTATGGCCTTATATATATGTCATGGTGGGGCGTTAGTTCCTGCGGCAGAAAATGTCTCCAGGATGGCGCTGGCCCAGGAGTTTCGTCCAAGCCTTCTACGGCTGTAAAATACCGCTCGGCATAAAATGCTGGGGTCTATAGCGGCCTCCGGTCATTACAAGGCAAATTCAATTTTCAGCGCGCAAATTTGCTACAAAATGGAGTTTCCTAGTTAAATCTAAAGAAGTTGTCTGCAGAGTTGTGAATCCTCACAGTGAGCTGGCAAGCGTGTGACCCCAAGTTTGTGATTTGCATACTTCCGGCCACATTTCAACTAGACATCTAGCATCTCTCAATTCACTTGTCTTGAGCGAGGCCGTGCCCTTCTAGTCGGCATGTGACCGCACGTATGGAAGTCGCATACTTAAGGTACCGTCACATTAAGCGACGCTGCAGCGATATAGACAACGATGCCGTTCGCTGCGGCGTCGCTGTTTAGTCGTTGTGTGGTCGCTGGAGAGCTGTCACACAGACAGCGCTCCAGCAACCAACGATGCCGAAGTCCCCGGGTAACCAGGGTAAACATCGGGTTACTAAGCGCAGGGCCGCGCTTAGTGACCCGATGTTTACCCTGGTTACCATTGTAAATGTAAAAAAAACCAAACACTACATACTCACATTCTGGTACTTTGTTTTGTTGGTTGTTTAAAAAAAATAAAAATAAACAAGAGAACGTCACTTAACCATTGGTTCCATTTTGGAAAACTTATGGGGTCTTTATTGCTTTTCACCGCATTTTCGTGTGAGGTGGGCCGACTGAACAAATGGCAATTCTGTTATTTCGATTTTATTTTTTTTTAATCTTTCTTTTGTTTTATTTACTTTTCCTTTTGAATAAAATCCTTTAATATTTTTATAGACCGGAACTTTTGCGAATGTGGCGATGCATATTATTTACCCCCATCAGGAGATATATATATATGTGTGTGTGTGTATATATATATTTAGATATAAAATGTGTGTGTGTGTGTACATATATAATATTTAGATACAAAATGTGTGTGTGTGTGTGTGTGTGTGTGTATATATATATATATATATATATATATATATATATATATATATATATAT
>NC_091289.1:173711711-173716711 GCF_032444005.1 Ranitomeya imitator
TCCATACGGGTCCTGGTAGTTGTGGATGGAGGTCACTAATACAGGTCCTTCTCAAAAAAATAGCATATAGTGTTAAATTTCATTATGTACCATAATGTAATGATTACAATTAAACTTTCATATATTATAGATTCATTATCCACCAACTGAAATTTGTCAGGTCTTTTATTGTTTTAATACTGATGATTTTGGCATACAACTCCTGATAACCCAAAAAACCTGTCTCAATAAATTAGCATATTTCACCCATCCAATCAAATAAAAGTGTTTTTTAATAACAAACAAAAAAACCAACAAATAATAATGTTCAGTTATGCACTCAATACTTGGTCGGGAATCCTTTGGCAGAAATGACTGCTTCAATGCGGCGTGGCATGGAGGCAATCAGCCTGTGACACTGCTGAGATGTTATGGAGGCCCAGGATGCTTCAATAGCGGCCTTAAGCTCATCCAGAGTGTTGGGTCTTGCGTCTCTCAACTTTCTCTTCACAATATCCCACAGATTCTCTATGGGGTTCAGGTCAGGAGAGTTGGCAGGCCAATTGAGCACAGTAATACCATGGTCAGTAAACCATTTACCAGTGGTTTTGGCACTGTGAGCAGGTGCCAGGTCGTGCTGAAAAATGAAATCTTCATCTCCATAAAGCATTTCAGCCGATGGAAGCATGAAGTGCTCCAAAATCTCCTGATAGCTAGCTGCATTGACCCTGCCCTTGATGAAACACAGTGGACCAACACCAGCAGCTGACATGGCACCCCACACCATCACTGACTGTGGGTACTTGACACTGGACTTCAGGCATTTTGGCATTTCCTTCTCCCCAGTCTTCCTCCAGACTCTGGCACCTTGATTTCCGAATGACATGCAAAATTTGCTTTCATCAGAAAAAAGTACTTGGGACCACTTAGCAACAGTCCAGTGCTGCTTCTCTGTAGCCCAGGTCAGGCGCCTCTGCCGCTGTTTATGGTTCAAAAGTGGCTTTACCTGGGGAATACGGCACCTGTAGCCCATTTCCTGCACACGCCTGTGCACGGTGGCTCTGGATGTTTCCACACCAGACTCAGTCCACTGCTTCCTCAGGTTCCCCAAGGTCTGGAATCGGTCCTTCTCCACAATCTTCCTCAGGGTCCGGTCTCCTCTTCTCGTTGTACAGCGTTTTCTGCCACATTGTTTCCTTCCAACAGACTTACCATTGAGGTGCCTTGATACAGCACTCTGGGAACAGCCTATTTGTTGAGAAATTTCTTTCTGGGTCTTACCCTCTTGCTTGAGGGTGTCAATGATGGCCTTCTTGACATCTGTCAGGTCGCTAGTCTTACCCATGATGGGGGTTTTGAGTAATGAACCAGGCAGGGAGTTTATAGAAGCCTCAGGTATCTTTTGCATGTGTTTAGAGTTAATTAGTTGATTCAGAAGATTAGGGTAATAGGTCGTTTAGAGAACCTTTTCTTGATATGCTAATTTATTGAGACAGGTTTTTTGGGTTATCAGGTGTTGTATGCCAAAATGATCAGTATTAAAACAAAAAAAGACCTGACAAATTTCAGTTGGTGGATAATGAATCTATAATATATGAAAGTTTAATTGTAATCATTACATTATGGTAAATAATGAAATTTAACACTATATGCTAATTTTTTGAGAAGGACCTGTATGTAATGATAAATCCTTTCCCTGAGTAGATACATCTCTATGTGGTTCTGTTCACACTGGAGGTGATCGGAGGCTCACTTGTTACATAGGACTGACTCTTTACACTTTTCTGGCTGTACTGAGACATTTTTACATTCTTTTCTCTGACAGGCAGCAATAAACGGCGTCATACCACAAGAAAATGGCATTTTACAGAGGTAAGTACCATATGATCATACTGCCTGCAGGTATGTGCCTGTTGTGTCTACAGATGACTGTTAATCACAGTAAAGTGCCGGCCACATGGCAAATGGCTCTACAGCAGATGGCAGGGAGTACACTGACAACATCTCCAATTATTACCAGTATATTTGATGACTTACATACATATAAACCGCTACAGGGTTCATGGTTCGGTTATTCACACATTGTAGATCAGTTCATATTTTCTTAAAGAGAATGAGTCTTAAGAAAATTGCATATTGTATGATATCTATCTGTAATGACAAATAACATCTTTATATACAGTAGATAACACAGGATCCACCATTCACAATAGGTGATGTCACAGCTCACCTCCTCCTCCTACTGTACAATGACTGATAACCCCTCTATATACAGTAGATAAGATAGGATCCACCATTCACAATAGGTGATGCCACAGCTCACCTCCTCCCCCTGTACAATGACTGATAACACCTCTATATACAGTAGATAACACAGGATCCACCATTCACAATAGGTGATGTCACAGCTCACCTCCTCCTCCTACTGTACAATGACTGATAACCCCTCTATATACAGTAGATAACACAGGATCCACCATTCACAATAGATGACGCCACAGCTCACCTCCTCCTCCTACTGTACAATGACTGATAACTCCTCTATATACAGTAGATAACACAGGATCCACCATTCACAATAGGAGATGTCACAGCTCACCTCCTCCCCCTGTACAATGACTGATAACACCTCTATATACAGTAGATAAGACAGGACCCACCATTCACAATAGGTGATGTCACAGCTCACCTCCTCCTCCTGTACAATGACTGATAACACCTCTATATTATTATTATTATATTATTATTATTATTATTATTATACATTTTTATAGCGCCATTTATTCCATGGCGCTTTACATGTGAATACGGGGCAAATATAGACAAATACATTAAACATTAGCATTTTATATCTTCTATATACAGTAGATAAGACAGGACCCACCATTCACAATAGGTGATGTCACAGCTCACCTCCTCCTCCTGTACAATGACTGATAACACCTCTATATACAGAAGATAACACAGGATCCACCATTCACAATAGGTGATGTCACAGCTCACCTCCTCCTCCTGTACAATGACTGATGACACCTCTATATACAGTAGTTAGCACAGGATCCACCATCCATGGGCTCAATAAGATGTCAGAGTCTAGTATTAGGCCTAGTGGGAGAGTCATTCCACTTTTGTTCTGAAATTTGCAACTTTTTTTGTATCCCTCTTGCTTTAAAAACTGGCAAAAAAGTGAGCAGAGTAAAGCGGAGAGAACAGGAAGGACCACTACCTCATAATTTTTTTTTAATTTTCTGGTGCAAAGTAAAACCCGAAGATGCGCCAGATGTATTGAGACACACGCGCCTTTTAATGATTTGGGTGCATGTTACTCTGGTGCAGTTGAGAAGGCGAGTAGCAGAAAAGATGGCGGCTGTGACTGCAGCGTTTTTTTGCGTTTCATTTGTAATCTCTCTTTATAATTTCAGTGAATACAGCTCGGAAACGATCCAGAATCCTGTGTTTGGTCCTTCCTCTTTGCCCAACACCTCCGCCTCCATTGCTTCCTCCTCTTCATCCTCTGGCTCGGCCTTTCGCCCAGTTATTCCAAGCCGGCAGGTTGTGGAGCGACTTTCCCGTATGTTGGACTTCAAAGTGGAGTATAGAGATAAAACGGCGGATGTGGTTCTTGAAGACAGCTGCACTGTTGGTAAGGTTTCCCCATACGCCATCTGTTTAGCGCTTTATGATCCGTCCTATGTTGTGTGTGTTGGTGTGTCCAAGCAGAGAAGGGGGCATAAAAAAAAAGTTGTCCACATTATTATTTTTTAATTTTGTATTATTATTTTATTATGTTGTATAATATATAATTAATAATACTGGCAACTAATTATAATAAAATGCATAAATAAAAATATTATACACTAAATATATAATAAAATATTGTTTTATATAATATTTTTATTTTTTTACTTAGTTGCCAGTAATTTATTATTATATATAATAAATAATATATATATATATATATATATATATATATATATATATATATATATATATATATATTATTATTTTTTTTTTTATTATTTTTTTTTTTTTATTGTGTTGTTTTTTTTTTTTTTTTTACTTAGTTGCATGTATTTCGAGCTGAAAATAATTTTGCAGTTGGTTTTCATTAATTTTTTTTTGCAGACTCAACTTGCAATTGACTCACACATGTCCTGACTATAGGAATTAGGTGCTGGACACTCTCCAATAGGCATATATACACACAATCCTTAGCAGCCCAATGTTATGCCGCAGGGTAAAAGAGATTCTAGCTAGATTAAAATAACAGTTTTTGTTAGTACAATAGACATTACAAGAAAACATGAAGAAAACCGAGTGGGAACAAAGCTCCAATAGCGGAGCCATATAATGGAGCCAGGTTACATCTGATCCATTAATATATGGACATTAATCTGCTGAGATTGATATGATTACATTGGGTATTATGAAATCACTGGATGGTGGCCCGATTCTAACGCATCGGGTATTCTAAAATATGTATGTATATAGCAGCCACATAGTATATAGCACAGGCCACGTAGTATATAGCAGACACGCAGTATATAACACAGCCCACGCGGTATGTGACACAGCCCACGCGGTATGTGACACAGCCCACGCGGTATGTGACACAGCCCACGCGGTATGTGACACAGCCCACGCGGTATGTGACACAGCCCACGCGGTATGTGACACAGCCCACGCAGTATATAGCAGTGTGGGCACCATATCCCTGTTAAAAAAAATAAATAAATAATAATTAAAATAAAAAATAGTTATATTCAAAGTTATATACTCGCCCACCGGCGTCCAGCGAAGCTGTCCCAATGCGCGCGCTGCTGCCGCCAGCTTCCGTTCCCAGCGATGCATTTAGAAATTACCCAGATGACTTAGCGGTCTTGCGAGACCGCTAGGTCTTCTGGGTAATTTCGCAATGCATCTCTGGGAACGGTAGCTTGAGGCAGCAGCGCACGCATCAGCGGACGACGGAAGGTGAGAATAGCAGGTTTTTTGTATTTTTATTATTTTTAACATTAGAT
>NC_091289.1:173721711-173739211 GCF_032444005.1 Ranitomeya imitator
TCTTCTTTTTTTGCTGAGCTCCTTGCCACTAGTCTTTTTTTTCTTCTTCTTTTTTTTGCTGAGCTCCTTGCCACTGGTCTTTTTTTCCTCTTCTTTTTTTGCTGAGCTCCTTGCCACTGGTCTTTTTTTTTTCTTCTTCTTTTTGCTGAGCTGCTTTCCACTGTAATATTTGGTCATACATCGGAAGCTCAATAAACGGCCGAATGCAGATAAGAATATGCAAAGTTGACTATTTTTAATCTAGAAAAAAAAAAAAATTTTCATTCTTTTTGTCATCCATCTTTCTGTTTTTTTTTTGTTACAGCATCTCGGTTGTACACTATTTTAAAATAAATAAATAAAAAGCCAAATCCTGTTTCCAGTGTTAATAATTGTAATTTATCCATGAAAATCGCATGACACGGGGATGGTAACCCAGTATATGATCCATTTTTTTTTACGCACCCTTTGACTACTTTTGATCCATATTTTGGATCAGACTCGCCCATTTTAATGATCCGAAATATGGATCCAAGTAGTGCATGCGGCAATTTTATTTATTTTTAATCCGTGTGTAAAATTGCTCTTGTGAATCTCAACATTGACACATATTGGTCCTTGTGCTGTCCGTATACCACCCGTTTTACATACACCAGCAAACGGACCGATTCTGCGCTCATTTGATGGTTCACAAATGCAGATGAGTTACAAACCCCCTGTCATAATGAGCTCACTGACAGATCCTCAGTTAACTCGTTCTACAGCGCAATAGACATTGCAGCACAGAGGCTACAGAAGGCAAACGGTGCAAAATTATTAATGAAACCCAACTGGAAAGTTGCTCTCAGTCTAAGTGTTAATGATTTTTATTCAATTATTTTATTTACAGACCGTCCTGAGAACTCTTCACTTGCCAAAACACAATAACCTTTACGTCCTGACCCCAGACTTACCGCTTCCATCGATGGCCGGCCAGTCCAGGTAACGCTTCCGTTCTGCATGCATCCTTGTGAAAAAGATTCCCCCACTGTTTTTGGATATGGCAAAAATCGTCTTCTCTCAATGAATTTTGATAATTGCACAGCAAATTTGTGTCTAAGGGCCATAATAATAATATCACTCCGTATGTGTCATATCCAATAGAAATGATCAAAAGTTGAGCCAAAATAGTATGAGCTCTGACAGGTAAAATTTCTTTCCAGGCTTCACCTTACTTTGTGCTGTCGGTCTATGTGACCGTGTCGGCATGTGGCTGAATCCTGACGGTATGCTCTGCGCACACTGTCCGTATTCCGCTATGTTGCCTGCTCCAGTGGGAGGTCACATTACCATAAGTATGCAACTTTTTTTTTTTTTTTTTTTTTAAATACTGGTGGTCTCGTGCTGACTAGTAACGTATTTTGCTTCTCTCAATGTCTTATATATAAGCTAGTCAGCACCTGACCGCCGCCAGAATTTTGACAAGTTGGCAACCCGGGTGTTACCATTTTTCTCTTCTTAGAGGTGTGTGTACCCCCCCAGGTGCTGATTGAACAATGTCAGACTGTGTGTGGGACACACCCTCCAACTTGTTCCGCCCAGTTGTCTATTTTTTTTTTTTTAGCACAATGCAAAGTGACAGACTGACAAAAAGACAAAAGGTCACCTCTGCTTCATAGGGTTTACACCGACTTTGTGCGTTATTCACCATCTATGCAACATAGGAGATAATGATAACTTGCTGATTGCAGGGGATTAGACCTATAAGACTCACACTAATCTTGTGGGCTGTTCTTGCTTGAATGGAGAGGTGGTTGAGCATGCACACCTCCACTGCATTCATTGATTTCTGGAGATGGCGGAGTGCGGTGATGAACATGCTTTGTGGTCGAGCATGCACACCTCCACTGCATTCATTGATTTCTGGAGATAGCGGAGCGCGGTGATGAACATGCTTTGTGGTCGAGCATGCACACCTCCACTGCATTCATTGATTTCTGGAGATAGCGGAGCGCGGTGATGAACGTGCGTTGTGGTCGAGCATGCACACCTCCACTGCATTCATTGATTTCTGGAGATATTGGAGCGCGGTGATGAACGTGCGTTGTGGTCGAGCATGCACACCTCCACTGCATTCATTGATTTCTGGAGATAGCGGAGCGCGGTGATGAACGTGCGTTGTGGTCGAGCATGCACACCTCCACTGCATTCATTGATTTCTGGAGATAGCGGAGCGCGGTGATGAACGTGCGTTGTGGTCGAGCATGCACACCTCCACTGCATTCATTGATTTCTGGAGATATTGGAGTGCGGTGATGCACATGCCTGGTGGTCGAGCATGCACACCTCCACTGCATTCATTGATTTCTGGAGATAGCGGAGCACTGTGATGAACATGCTTTGTGGTCGAGCATGCACACCTCCACTGCATTCATTGATTTCTGGAGATATTGGAGTGCGGTGATGCACATGCCTGGTGGTCGAGCATGCATACCTCCACTACATTCATTGATTTCTGGAGATAGCGGAATGCGGTGATGAACATGCTTTGTGGTCGAGCATGCACACCTCCACTGCATTCATTGATTTCTGGAGATAGCGGAGTGCGGTGATGAACATGCATTGTGGTCGAGCATGCACCCCTCCATTGCATTCATTGATTTCTGGAGATAGCGGAGCACTGTGATGAACATGCTTTGTGGTCGAGCATGCATACCTCCACTGCATTCATTGATTTCTGGAGATAGCGGAGCACGGTGATGAACATTCTTTGTGGTCGAGCATGCACACCTCCACTGCATTCATTGATTTCTGGAGATAGCGGAGCACGGTGATGAACATTCTTTGTGGTCGAGCATGCACCCCTCCATTGCATTCATTGATTTCTGGAGATAGCGGAGCACGGTGATGAACATGCTTTGTGGTCGAGCATGCACACCTCCACTGCATTCATTGATTTCTGGAGATAGCGGAGCACGGTGATGAACATGCTTTGTGGTCGAGCATGCACCCCTCCACTGCATTCATTGATTTCTGGAGATAGCGGAGCACGGTGATGAACATGCTTTGTGGTCGAGCATGCACACCTCCACTGCATTCATTGATTTCTGGAGATAGCGGAGCACGGTGATGAACATTCTTTGTGGTCGAGCATGCACCCCTCCATTGCATTCATTGATTTCTGGAGATAGCGGAGCACGGTGATGAACATGCTTTGTGGTCGAGCATGCACCCCTCCACTGCATTCATTGATTTCTGGAGATAGCGGAGTGCGGTGGTGAACATGCTTTGTGGTCGAGCATGCACACCTCCACTGCATTCATTGATTTCTGGAGATGGCGGAGTGCGGTGATGAACATGCTTTGTGGTCGAGCATGCACACCTCCACTGCATTCATTGATTTCTGGAGATAGCGGAGCGCGGTGATGAACATGCTTTGTGGTCGAGCATGCACACCTCCACTGCATTCATTGATTTCTGGAGATGGCGGAGTGCGGTGATGAACATGCTTTGTGGTCGAGCATGCACACCTCCACTGCATTCATTGATTTCTGGAGATAGCGGAGCGCGGTGATGAACATGCTTTGTGGTCGAGCATGCACACCTCCACTGCATTCATTGATTTCTGGAGATAGCGGAGCGCGGTGATGAACGTGCGTTGTGGTCGAGCATGCACACCTCCACTGCATTCATTGATTTCTGGAGATATTGGAGCGCGGTGATGAACGTGCGTTGTGGTCGAGCATGCACACCTCCACTGCATTCATTGATTTCTGGAGATAGCGGAGCGCGGTGATGAACGTGCGTTGTGGTCGAGCATGCACACCTCCACTGCATTCATTGATTTCTGGAGATAGCGGAGCGCGGTGATGAACGTGCGTTGTGGTCGAGCATGCACACCTCCACTGCATTCATTGATTTCTGGAGATATTGGAGTGCGGTGATGCACATGCCTGGTGGTCGAGCATGCACACCTCCACTGCATTCATTGATTTCTGGAGATAGCGGAGCACTGTGATGAACATGCTTTGTGGTCGAGCATGCACACCTCCACTGCATTCATTGATTTCTGGAGATATTGGAGTGCGGTGATGCACATGCCTGGTGGTTGAGCATGCACACCTCCACTGCATTCATTGATTTCTGGAGATAGCGGAATGCGGTGATGAACATGCTTTGTGGTCGAGCATGCACACCTCCACTGCATTCATTGATTTCTGGAGATAGCGGAATGCGGTGATGAACATGCTTTGTGGTCGAGCATGCACACCTCCACTGCATTCATTGATTTCTGGAGATATTGGAGTGCGGTGATGCACATGCCTGGTGGTCGAGCATGCATACCTCCACTACATTCATTGATTTCTGGAGATAGCGGAATGCGGTGATGAACATGCTTTGTGGTCGAGCATGCACACCTCCACTGCATTCATTGATTTCTGGAGATAGCGGAGTGCGGTGATGAACATGCATTGTGGTCGAGCATGCACCCCTCCATTGCATTCATTGATTTCTGGAGATAGCGGAGCACTGTGATGAACATGCTTTGTGGTCGAGCATGCATACCTCCACTGCATTCATTGATTTCTGGAGATAGCGGAGCACGGTGATGAACATTCTTTGTGGTCGAGCATGCACCCCTCCATTGCATTCATTGATTTCTGGAGATAGCGGAGCACGGTGATGAACATGCTTTGTGGTCGAGCATGCACCCCTCCACTGCATTCATTGATTTCTGGAGATAGCGGAGCACGGTGATGAACATGCTTTGTGGTCGAGCATGCACACCTCCACTGCATTCATTGATTTCTGGAGATAGCGGAGCACGGTGATGAACATTCTTTGTGGTCGAGCATGCACCCCTCCATTGCATTCATTGATTTCTGGAGATAGCGGAGCACGGTGATGAACATGCTTTGTGGTCGAGCATGCACCCCTCCACTGCATTCATTGATTTCTGGAGATAGCGGAGTGCGGTGGTGAACATGCTTTGTGGTCGAGCATGCACACCTCCACTGCATTCATTGATTTCTGGAGATAGCGGAGTGCGGTGATGAACATGCTTTGTGGTCGAGCATGCATACCTCCACTGCATTCATTGATTTCTGGAGATATTGGAGTGCGGTGATGCACATGCCTGGTGGTTGAGCATGCACACCTCCACTGCATTCATTGATTTCTGGAGATAGCGGAGTGCGGTGATGAACATGCTTTGTGGTCGAGCATGCACACCTCCACTGCATTCATTGATTTCTGGAGATAGCGGAGCACGGTGATGAACATGCTTTGTGGTCGAGCATGCACACCTCCACTGCATTCATTGATTTCTGGAGATATTGGAGTGCGGTGATGCACATGCCTGGTGGTCGAGCATGCACACCTCCACCGCATTCATTGATTTCTGGAGATATCGGAGCGCGGTGATGAACATGCTTTGTGGTCGAGCATGCACACCTCCACTGCATTCATTGATTTCTGGAGATAGCGGAGTGCGGTGATGAACATGCTTTGTGGTCGAGCATGCATACCTCCACTGCATTCATTGATTTCTGGAGATAGCGGAGTGCGGTGATGAACATGCTTTGTGGTCGAGCATGCACACCTCCACTGCATTCATTGATTTCTGGAGATAGCGGAGCGCGGTGATGAACATGCTTTGTGGTCGAGCATGCACCCCTGCACTGCATTCATTGATTTCTGGAGATAGCGGAGCACGGTGATGAACATGCTTTGTGGTCGAGCATGCACACCTCCACTGCATTCATTGATTTCTGGAGATATTGGAGTGCGGTGATGCACATGCCTGGTGGTCGAGCATGCACACCTCCACCGCATTCATTGATTTCTGGAGATATTGGAGTGCGGTGATGCACATGCCTGGTGGTCGAGCATGCACACCTCCACTGCATTCATTGATTTCTGGAGATATCGGAGCGCGGTGATGAACATGCTTTGTGGTCGAGCATGCACACCTCCACTACATTCATTGATTTCTGGAGATAGCGGAGCACGGTGATGAACATGCTTTGTGGTCGAGCATGCACACCTCCACTACATTCATTGATTTCTGGAGATAGCGGAGTGCGGTGATGAACATGCTTTGTGGTCGAGCATGCATACCTCCACTACATTCATTGATTTCTGGAGATATTGGAGTGCGGTGATGCACATGCCTGGTGGTCGCGCATGCGCATCTCCATTCATTGATTCCTGGAGATAGCAGCAGAGCACGGTGGTGCACATGCTTGACCACAGCTCCATTTAGATGATACTTCAAAGATCGCGATCCTTAGAACTTCAGCAATCATTAAGTTACCTCCTATTTAACGGTCTAGGGTATAGCTTACAAACCCGTTAAGTGAATGACATATCTCAGAAGAGCCGACAGCTCATCAGTGCGACATTTTATTTATCGGGCCTGATACATTTTGGTTCTATACCTTTGCATTAGCTGAAATGTTCAGGATGTGACAGGTTGGCTTTATTTAGCCTTTTTTGAGGTTGCAGAAGGTTAATTATTTCTGTGTATAAATGTGTTACAGTTTATACTTCTGTAAGAATTATGAGCCTGACTTCGGATGACAGTGTGATCACACCGTACATACACGAGCGGCAGATGTCTACGTGTCGGTCTGCAGCAGCACTTGTCAGCCATGCGTTTTATGCAGAATTTAATAATCTGTCATCATCCTTTTAATGTTTTCCGTCATCGCCTCTCAGGCATTGTTCTTACTGTCTGTAATTGGCTTTCTTCTTGTTACATTGTTTGCTTCGATTACATTTTTATCGCACTTTATTGTTGTGAAATTGCAAAGGTTGTGGATGTCACACGGTCTGAAATAGTATGTCTGCATAAGGGGAAATGTGGGATTACATGGTTATCATTAAAATAATACAGTGGAACGTGTAAAAAATCAGATATGTCGGCTACGTGCAAACATGGAGCCTTTCGCTGAAGCAGACATGGCTTATTGTTCCTCCTTGGATCATATGTAATTGTCATTGACGTGGTGAGATTTCTTATGCTTTCTATTTTCTACAAAATCGGGCCAAGTTCTTCCATTTGCCGGACTCGCAGGCTTCGGATCTACCTTAGCTGGATATTGCTGGACTTGTGTTTGAAATAGCTACATGCATGTACTAATAGTTTGGGATGTGCACTCTTTCTCCCTGTACTATTCTGACCAATCATAAACAGGCAGGAACAGGAGTAGTACAGCAGAGCTGACAGTGCTATGAGAGCTGATACAGTCATGGCCAAAAGTATTGACACCCCTGCAATTCTGTCAGATAATACTCATTTTCTTCCTGAAACTCTCTCAAACCATTTTCTCGTGCTTTTTGAAGTGTGTTTTGGGTCATTGTCCTGCTGGAAGACCCATGACCTCTGAGGGAGACCCAGCCTTTTCACACTGGGCCCTACATTATGCTGCAAAATTTGTTGGTAGTCTTCAGACTTCATAATGCCATGCACACGGTCAAGCAGTCCAGTGCCAGAGGCAGCAAAGCAACCACAAAACATCAGGGAACCTCCGCCATGTTTGACTGTAGGGACCGTGTTCTTTTCTTTGAATGCCTCTTTTTTTCTCCTGTAAACTCTATGTTGATGCCTTTGCCCAAAAAGCTCTACTTTTGTCTCATCTGACCAGAGAACATTCTTCCAAAACGTTTTAGGCTTTTTCAGGTAAGTTTTGGCAAACTCCAGCCTGGCTTTTTTATGTCTCGGGGTAAGAAGTGGGGTCTTCCTGGGTCTCCTACCATACAGTCCCTTTTCATTCAGACGCCGACGGATAGTACGGGTTGACACTGTTGTACCCTCGGACTGCAGGGCAGCTTTAACTTGTTTGGATGTTAGTCAAGGTTCTTTATCCAACATCCGCACAATCTTGTGTTGAAATCTCTTGTCAATTTTTCTTTTCTGTCCACATCTAGGGAGGTTGGCCACAATGCCATGGGCTTTACACTTCTTGATGACGCTGCGCTCGGTAGACACAGGAACATTCAGGTCTTTGGAGATGGACTTGTAGCCTTGAGATTGCTCATGCTTCCTCACAATTTGGTTTCTCAAGTCCTCAGACAGTTCTTTGGTCTTCTTTCTTTTCTCCATGCTCAATGTGGTACACACAAGGACACAGGACAGAGGTTGAGTCAACTTTAATCCATGTTAACTGGCTGCAAGTGTGATTTAGTTATTGCCAACACCTGTTAGGTGCCACAGGTAAGTTACAGGTGCTGTTAATTACACAAATTAGAGAAGCATCACATGATTTTTCGAACAGTGCCAATACTTTTGTCCACCCCCCTTTTAATGTTTGGTGTGGAATTATATCCAGTTTGGCTTTAGGACAATTCTTTTTGTGTTTTTTTCATTTAAGACAAATTAAATGAAAATAATACCAAATAATTTGTGTTTGCAATCATTTTCAGGAAGAAACTGAGTATTATCTGACAGAATTGCAGGGGTGTCAATACTTTTGGCCATGACTGTAGAAGGGTTTGTAATGTGACACAGCTAAACTCAGCTGTGCTGCACATCTCCCCACACTGATGTATCTTTACATCTCACTCACTGAGAAACCTGAGCTATGATGGGGGCGTGTTCTTTTTCTGCAGTGTTGCTGCCTGCTTATGATTGGGCAACGTCATAGAGGGTGAAGACGTGCACGCCCCCGGTGAAATTTTTTTTATAAAACCTGGTAGCTAAAAAAAAAGGCTTTATTCTGCTCTGCAGCCACTATTCCATCATGTGTCCAGAAATTTGGTGTCAAGACCTCTTTAAAGTAAACCCGTCAATCGATTCTCGCTGCCCTAATCATTGGCAGCATGAATAACAGCCTGGCTGCTTACTGTATTTTGTATACTGTATTTTATTGTGCATTTTAATGCTTTATTTCCTCTGTTGTGGCTGTAGACAAATTGAAAATTAGTTGCAGGGTTTCCCTACAGATTACCGTTGATCACTGGGAGGATTCCCACAACATGTAAAAAACCTATCAAGAAAAGCATTAGATATTCTCAAAATCTGCCAATCTGAATGACTATATCAGAACACAATCTAGTGCGAGAATAATCTCATCAGACACCACCAGGGGGAGCACTTTATTAAAGGTACAAGCACTGGATGAAGCTTCATCCTCGGGCACAATGCTATGTATAATCTGTATTTATACTTCGCATACACTGGTCAAACATAGTATTAAAACCACCTGCCTAATATTTTGTAGACCTCCCTTGTGCTAGTGCGCAAAAGCTCTGCCCCCATCGATGCCCGGCCTCCTGAATGTGCCCCTGTGGTATTTGCTGCCCAGGTAATGGCTCTTTTAAAGGGAACGTGTAATTAGATTCATGCTCTGAATTGCCACGGGGTGTCAGAGCAAACATAGTTTGATGAAAAGTAGTCCGGGGGCTATAGCAAGAGATGTGATTGGTCCGGTGCTCTCCCCCCACCCCGGCCATTTCCTTCATGCATGACTCCAGCTGACTGACAGGTCTCTGGCTATGTATAACCATGGACAATCAGCTGGAGCGGTGCGGGGAGAAGTCACCTGGATGTGCCGGAGGAGTCGCCTCTCGCTCTGTAATCCCCCACCGGCCCTCCAAACTGTTTTCTCTGACACACCGGAGCATTTCAGAGAAAAAAAATTACATATTGCGATTACAGGCAGCAAGGTTGTGATTTATGCTGCCTGTGATTATGGCAGCATGAATCAAGTGACGGGTTCCTTTTAAAGGGGACATTTCACCAAATTCTTCATGTTGAACTGGATGCGTGATGTAATTGTGGCTGCAGAGCGGAATACATTTTTTTTTTTTTTTTGTAAATTTTGCTTCTCTGTTATGGAAATGTTAGCCATCAGTGTTTGGCAGCGAATGAATTCACTTTATTTGTCTTCATTCCAAGTGGATGATATCAGACAACTTTCCCTAGGGGTGTTTACTTCTTCTCCCTGTATGACCCTGACCAATTATTAACAGGCAGCAACAATCAAAGGAAAGAAGAACAGGCCCCACCATACTCATCCTCCTCCCACCGCACCGTTGTCTGTTGTCGTCATCCTCCCCAGCGTCACTGCCTGTCATTGTCATCTTTCCCCATGCCGGTGCCTGTCGTCCTCCTCCCAATCGACAGTGCCTGCCCCCCATTGTTGTCCTCCTCCCCCACGCCGATGCCTGCCACCCGTCGGTCGTTGTCCTCCTCCTCCCCTCCCCATACCCCCCCTCCCCCCCCCGTGCTGGTGCTTGCCGCTGTCCTCCCCCCGAGCTGGTGCTTGCCGCCAGTCCTCATCCTCCCCCCCCACTCCGATGCCTGCCGCCCGTCTTCATTGTCGTCGTCCTCCTCCACACCGGTGCTTGCTGCCCTTCATTGTTCTCCCTGCACTGGGACCTGCCACTTGTAGTTGTCCTGCTTACTCGTACAAATGCCTGCTGCACGTTGTCCTCCTCCTCCCCCGCACAGGTGCCTGCTGCTCGTTGTTGTCCTCCCCTGTACCAGGGCCTGCAGGTTGTCGTTGTCCTCCTTCCCCCCGTCGGCGCCTGCCGCCCTGTGCCGCCTGCCCATCGTCGTCGTCTTTCCCTGCTGCCCGACATCGTCCTCCCCCATTCCTGCTGCCTGTCATCCTCCTCCCCTGCACTGATGCCTGCTGCCCGTCGTCATCTTCCCCATGCGGTGCCTGCTGCCCTTCTTTGTCCTTTTCCCTGGCGTCGGGGCCTGCTGCCCATCGTCATTCTTCTCCCCTGTGCTGGTGCCTGCTGCCTGTCATCGTCGTCCTCCTCCGCCTCTCCCGCGCTGGTGCCTGCTGCCCATCGTCATTCTCCCCCGCGCTGGTGCCTGCTGCCCATCGTCATTCTCCCCCGCGCTGGTGCCTGCCACCCGTCGTCATTCTCCTCGGCACTGGTGCCTGCTGCCTGTTGTCGTCTTCCCCTGCGCGGTGCCTGCTGCCCATTGTTCGTCGTCGTCCTCCTCCTCCTCGCCCGCACTGGTGCCTGCTGCCCATTGTCATTCTCCCCCGCGCTGGTGTCTGCCACCCGTCGTCATTCTCCTCGGCGCTGGTGCCTGCTGCCCGTCGTCGTCTTCCGCTGCGCGGTGCCTGCTGCCCGTCGTCGTCTTCCACTGCGCGGGGCCTGCTGCCCGTCGTCGTTTTCCCCTGCGCGGTGCCTGCCGCCCGTCATCGCCCTCCCCCGCGCTGGTGCCTGCCGCCTGGCATCGTCCTCCTTTCCCCGCACAGATGCCTGCCGCCCGTCGTTTGCACCGGTGCAGTCCTCCTTGACTATGCCAGCAGCTTTCCATTAAATCGCTGAGTAGTAGTCCTCGTCCCATTCCATCATTGGGATTAGTGCCCCATATTTGCTTTCCATCCATAAGTCGGGGCTGGCGTGCCTCCGTGCCGCACAGACTGGGGAGATTTGCATACTTTCCAGGTTTTTAAGTGGCTTCTGTTTGCAGCAAATGTGAAATCTCCGGCAGCATTAGCTACAACAAACATTACATCTACATACTGATTTCTTATTTTGTGTTAATGTAAATAAGCTGTAATTACTGTAAATGTGATCTGTGGCTGACATGAGCCGGTATAAATCTGCAAGCTTAAAATCGCTGGATTTAATTGACGGGTTTGGCAGTGTTTAATTTTAAATCCCACGGCACTTCTATAAGAAAATAAAAAGCGAGCAATCGTGCGGCTCGTTGCAGATGAGACATGCAGCCAGAGATTCCACTGTTTATGTGGAAACCACATTTTTTTATTTTTTTTTTTAAGCCAAAAATCCTTTAAAAAGGTTAAAGGGAAATTAAACCTGAAGTTTAAGTATTTCCTGCAGATAAAAGCTCACAAATCATACACGCTTACTAAATATATTTATGATAACCATTAATTAGAGGTGAACCCATGTTTGCATTAAAGGGAATTGCATAAATGGCATTTTTTAACTATAATCCTATTATCACCGCTCCTGCTCCTCGGGGGAGTAAGAGAGAAGAATGCAGGCTGTCATTGGTGGTGATCTGTACCCTGCTGACGGTTTTGGCATTTTGCAGAATTTAGCGTCATGCCGCAATGATGTCGCGCCAGGCCGGCACAGATGCTGTCAGCTTGGAGGAGACGGTTTGCAGAGTCGGGGGGTCCAGTGACCAGGGCTGTGGAGTCAGTAAGCCAAACCTCCGACTCCTCATTCTCCATGACACCGACTCCACCAAAAAAAAGGCTCCGACTCCACTACTCCAACTCTGACTCCACAGCCCTGCCAGTGACTGTAGAATACTAACCAGGGTCCTGCAAATCGATTCGCTCACCTCTATTAATGACCCAACATTTGGTAAAATTGATTAAAAAAACAACAACAACAAACTCTTACATACATTTTTTTTAATTTTTTTAATTTTTTTATTGGATTATTGATCTGAGAAGAATAAACCATTTTTGGTTCACCAGGAATCTAAATCTAAGTGATAGACAATTGTACGTTGTGCCGGGTAGAACTTCTCTTTTCTACAGTCCAATTATGGAGTCCATCGCTGAAGAAATAGACCAAGTCTTGGGTCCAAAACCCCCCAAATATTTACTTTTTTTTGGGATCTCCTTATTGGAACGTCGTATGGAGAGACTGAAGGCTTGATGTAGTGTGAGAGACGGTTGCTAGACATTGGATTATATCGTGTATATATATTACCGTAGATGAACGCTACTAGAAGCTGCACCTTGTCCTTTGGGTGCTGACATTGTGATGTGGATTTGTGTGGTCCCGGACCCAGCGGAGACGCTGCTCGTACGTGTTTAGCTAATTAGATGTAATAACGATGTGAGTGTTAGCGATTATATCGTATATATATTACCGTAGATGAACATTACTAGAAGCTGCACCTTGTCCTTTGGGTGCTGACATTGTGATGTGGATTTGTGTGGTCCCGGACCCAGCAGAGACGCTGCTCGTACGTGTTTAGCTAATTAGATGTAATAACGATGTGAGTGTTAGCGATTATATCGTATATATATATTACCGTAGATGAACGCTACTAGGAGCTGCACCTTGTCCTTTGGGTGCTGACATTGTGATGTGGATTTGTGTGGTCCCGGACCCAGCGTGTTTAGCTAATTAGATGTAATAACGATGTGAGTGTTAGCTGTGTGTCTGTGAAGTAACAGGCTCACAGGACACGTCGCCTGCGTTTGGTCAGTACAGTAGCAGCTCCGTGGTCGGGGGGTAAGGTTCGCCCAGGCTTGTCTGAGTGGCAGTCCTGGGACGAGCGCTCCTGTCGAGCACGCCACTACTTGTCTTCTCTGACTTCCCGTCTCTATTTCTATTCCCTCAGCTCTCAACAGGAGTCATTAATTCAGAACTATATGCTGATCATCACTCACCGCGAGGTCAAGAGGGAATACAACCTGCAATTCTCCGGGAACTGCACCATACAGGAGGTGAGGGAGACGCGAGCAATAACAGTGATCACATTTCTGCTAAAATGAGCTTGATCTTGCAAAATAACACAAATCTGTCACTAGGACGTGCTTCTGAATGGATTCTATGTGTTTCGGTACCTTAGGCTCAAATGTGGAAATATCAACATGTCACGGGATAAAAATAAAATGGAGCTGGCAAAGATTATAGACCATACTTCTGTAAAACCCAAGCGGTTTATAGCTTTCTATTGTCATCTAGGATAATTTTATCTTGTAGAAGGAAATCTATAGGAGGTCAAAAAAGTTTCCAATTTTAATATTGATTTATCAAAACTAACTTGACACCCCTACTCATTCATCTGTAGTCCCCATAGTTGAGATTAGCTCTACTATGTTGGCTGGATCCATTACTGCTTTGTACTAGTAAAAGTGTATGTGGAATAACTTTATCAACAAAGTTATGTTTTTTTTTTTTTTCTTTTGCAGGGGTTGGCCACTTTACCTTTTTTTTTTCAATGCAATTTAAAGGGAATGTGTCAGCAGATTTAGTTAGAGAGCAATATAATGTTAGGCCAAAGACTCTAGATTCTAGGAATGTGTCACTTGCTCAGCAGCTTGCTGTAGTTTCCGTAAAGTAAGTGTTTTATTAGCAGGAGATTATCACTGCAGGACAAGGTGTCACATACCAGACAGTCCAACTAATCTATGTGACCCCGCCCCCAGCACTGATTGGCAGCTTGAGGACAGTGGTCATAGGAAACTGCCAATCGGGTGTGGGCAGGCTTATACACACCTCAGCATTCAGAGCACTGCTACATCTACAACAGAGAAAACTGGGTTTCTATCAAAACTACAGGAAGCAGCCCAGGAAGTAAAACATTGCTGGAATCAGGGTCTCTGCCCCTAGATCATACTGTTCTC
Organism: Ranitomeya imitator; assembly: GCF_032444005.1. Classification (NCBI taxonomy): domain Eukaryota; kingdom Metazoa; phylum Chordata; class Amphibia; order Anura; family Dendrobatidae; genus Ranitomeya; species Ranitomeya imitator. The sequence continues at coordinate 173,735,985 of NC_091289.1, forward strand.
AGATTACAAAGCAAAAACCTGCTGACGGATTCCCTTTAAGCCCCTTACTAAACTATAGTTGTTACAGGTTAGTTTTCCTCCTTGAAGTTCCACTCCTTATTTAGCGCGGTCTTCTCCCCCATCTACTCGTACTTTCGGTATTCAACATGGACGCTGCTTGGTTGCAGAGGCATATGACCAGACTAAGCAATCACCAACATCCATTAAAGAGTAATTAAAATTTGAAAATATTTTTTTTTTTTTAAATTCTCTGCAGATCCGTAATGAGGGATAGAGGCGGGTTAAGGTATGTTTGGGTCCTGACTCCTGATGCCCCCTCCGATCACTCACGAGACCACTCAGAAATGCTCCGCTCTGGAAGAAGCACACAGCTCCTGCCTGAGCACGTGTTCAGAGGCCTGCTATTAAATCCGTTCTGTACGTGTTGTCAGACAGGAGCTGTGCTCTTCTACCTCCAGAGCTGCGTACTTCTAAGTGGTCTTTTGGAGTCCTCCTTCTCCATCTCATCCTTCTGCAGGGAATTTAAAGGGAAACTGTCACCCCCAAAATCGAAGGTGAGCTAAGCCCACCAGCATCAGGGGCTTATATACAGCATTCTGTAATGCTGTAGACAAGCCCCCGATGTAACCTGAAAGATGAGAAAAAGAGGTTAGATTATACTCACCTGGGCGGGTGGTCCGATCTGATGGGCGTCACGGTCCACTCCGGCGCCTCCCATCTTCATAGGATGACGTCCTCTTCTTGTATTCACGCTGCGGCTCCGGCGCAGGCGTACTTTGTCTGTCCTGTTGAGGGCAGAGGAAAGTACTGCAGTGCGCAGGCGCCGGGAAAGGTCAGAGAGGCCCAGCGCCTGCGCACTGCGGTACTTTGCTCTGCCCTCAACAGGGCAGACAAAGTACGCCTGTGCCGGAGCCGCAGCGTGAATACAAGAAGAGGACGTCATCCTATGAAGATGGGAGGCCCCGGACCGGACCGCCCCTGGGTGAGTATAATCTAACCTCTTTTTCTCATCTTTCAGGTTACATCGGGGGCTTATCTACAGCATTACAGAATAATGTAGATACGCCCCTGATGCTGATGGGCTTAGCTCATCTTCGATTTTGGGGGTGACCGGTTCCCTTTAAGGATATAAAAATTATTTACATTTTTCTCATAGTTTAGTTGCTCTTTAAATGCACTGTCAGCACAAAATGACTGTTCAAACCAAGCACAAGCACTTGATGCACCCTTGGTGTGGCCGAGCAGTTCAAATCGCCTTCCCACCTACCTGTTTTCCATATATCTCTGATCTTCTCTGCCTATATAAAGCTGTCAATCAAAGAAGACAGGATGGAGATGGGGGGAATGCAAGTAGGTGGGCAGGAGCACTTAAATGTTTGGCCAAGGCTGCACAGAGCGCCTCTGCTGGGTTTTATCAGTCATTCTTTGCAGACAGTCCTTTAAATGTAGAGACGTCTTCTGATGATGCTAGTCACATGGACTGCTGTCCTGACTTGCAATTTACATGCGGTCCCTAAGCCTGATGAAGGTCTGCGTTATAAGACCGAAATGTCATTTATGTATTCTTTTGGATTTCTACAATTAAAACGTTTTCAGCATTACTATTTGGCGTGCCAAATTCTTTTGAAGATGGACTTGTATTCACCAGCAAACAAGGTCCTTACCTGAGCGCCTTGCTGGTGGGAGAAGACTGCGAAGTCGCAGAGCGTCGTTGCCCAGAGCAGATCATTGGCTCTGATTCAGCAATTAATATATATTAGTACGCGGTTCACTTGGCAAAATCATGATAAAATGAGCAGCCCTCCCGAGAGAGCTGTCAGCGGCACTTTATTTCGGCAGACTGCTATCTTTCCTGATTCCACCATACACGAGTGCTCCGATCGGCTCGTCTTCCCTGACATCAAAAGGATCAATCATAAAAATTCCAGATGCCCCTTCCTTTCCTCCCAAACACTGGCGGGCACAGACCGCAGAGGGCCCTGAACAATATATGGGTCTCTGCAGTCCAGTACTCCTAATGCACAATCCCACCTGCTTTGGAGGTAGTATGGGCCCCCTGACCTCTTAGACCGCCCATGTGGCTGCACACGTGGCATCAATGATATGTCCGCCCCTGCAAGTAAATATGGGAGTGGATCTGGTGACAGCTTCACTTTGCTGCTGCTGCTTGGTACATATGGCTGAAAATGTACTAACGTGATACTTGTAGTACTCCATGGATTAAAAACAGTTCATTTTTATCCCAACATAAAGAAATAGAAAACGTGGTGTGTGCATCCGAAAACTGATTCCTCCTTCGTGTTTTATAGTCCAAAGAATGGTTCTTACTGCTATCGTATGTTATTGCCGACACTGGAGATGGAATTGGTCCCATTTAGAGATGATCACAATGCGCATTAACTGTCCCGGTCATCGCCCTATGGCCGGCGGCTGGAGCTGCGCCAGTTTCTGGAGCTTCCAGGTTGCGATGCGTTTGATTCGCCGGTCTGGCGTGATGTCATCGGTGTGGCGCATAGGTGACCTCTCGGCAGCCTGACTAATCGTAAGCCGAGCCCGGGATCCTGAAGAGTAAAGGAATTGGCTCAGCTCCTCTCCACAGCCTGAGAACACTGATCTGAACCGGGGTTGTGCGGAGCAATCCGCTCATCTCTATTCCCTGCACTTTCAGACATCTCGGTCTCATTTGATAATGTGATAAAGTGATTTGCAGATCGTCTTTTTATGTAAATTTTGTCGTCTTGACACTGAAAAATCTCTCCAAAGTGCTGGCTACCTGGTGTCTCCTTTCTGTCTAACTTTCTGTCAATGCCTGTTGTTAAGGGTAATCTGCCTCAAGCAGCAGAGATGTCAACACAGAGTACAGGAAGTGGGTGGGGAAGCCTTCATCCTACAGGAGGTAGGGGCGGGTCTTTACAGGGAGTGGGGGCAGGTCTTTACGGGAAGTGGGGGCAGGCCTTTGCGTGAAGTGGGGGCAGGCCTTTGCGTGAAGTCGGGGCAGGTCTTTGCGTGAAGTGGGGGCAGGTCTTTGCGGGAAGTGGGGGCAGGTCTTTGCGGGAAGTTGAGGCAGGTCTTTGCGGGAATTGGGGGCAGGTCTTTGCGGGAAGTTGGGGCAGGTCTTTGCGGGAAGTTGGGGCAGGTCTTTGCGGGAAGTGGGGGCAGGTCTTTGCGGGAATTGGGGGCAGGTCTTTGCGGGAAGTTGGGGCAGGTCTTTGCGGGAAGTTGGGGCA